>NW_025999853.1:31085823-31213540 GCF_001458135.2 Marmota marmota marmota
TATATATATATAGTTATAGATGGACACAGTATATTTATTTATTTTTATTTGGTGCTGAGGATTGAACCCAGGGACTCATACATGAAAGGCAAGCACTCTATCACTGAGCCTCAGCCCCAGCTTCCCAACACATACTCTTAATTGAAAATCAATAAATGTGAAGAGGGGTATAAGCCTGGAGAATAGAGGATTCATCAAGTAAATTTTATAACATCTATTCTCTGTAGCAATGATTAGCTAGCTAGCACATCAGCTTTAGGTCTTTTGTTTTATATTTTTAATGATTTGGAAGGGAAACAAATCTAGTTTATGACATTTTCTAGAAATACTAGAGCGATCACAAAAATGAACAGAGTCTAATATCACTGAATTGTGGTGAGGAGAGAAATCTAATCCAAGATGATGGTGATAAAACTAGAAATAAATATGGCTACAGTCAGGTCATAAATCCTTTTTCTAACCATGGGTATTGATAATTGAGGTGTGCTCCACCATTTCTTTCAGTCCAGTGTGATATTGCAAGATTAAACAAAACATATCTAGAACCAAAAAAAAAAAAATCTGAGTTTATATATTTCATCAAGTTCAATTTTTAATTCTTCAGATGGCCAAAATAAACTCAGTTATTTCACAAAGTTTTGTAGCTCCTTTGAAACAGTGAAAAACTAGACTATTACTGCTTTTAACACAGTGACTTCAAACGGATTTTATTGCTTATCTATTCAAGAAAGATATTCTCATGACCCTTGCTTTAAAAACTAAAATGAACAAATGAAGGATTTATAATTGAAAATCTTAGCATACATGTTGGCAACTTAATGCCAGATAATTGCACTTTTTTCTATTCTCTCCTACTAAATTTTTTAATTAATTTTTATTTATATATGACAGCAGAATGCATTACAATTCTTATTACACATATAGAGCACAATTTTTCATATCTCTGGTTATATACAAAGTGTATTCATACCAATTCATACATGTATTTTGGATAATAACGTCCATCATGTTCCACCATCATTTCTAACTCAATGCCCCCAGATAATTATACTTTTCATTAACACCTCCCAAACTCTCTACTGAGCCATCAGATTAATCAAATAATAATGGTACAGGTTTCATAACATGTTCAATAGTGCCACTTATTACGGTTTGTATCTGGGATGTTGCCCACGGGCTCAAGTGTTGGGGCCTTGATCCCCCATACAGCAATGTTCAGAGGTGGGACTTTGGGAAATGACTGGATCATAAGGGCTCTGACCTCATCAGCAGACTAATACATGACAGCAGAATGGACTACTGGGTGGAAACTGTAGGAGCCAGGACCTTGTTAGAGGAAATAGATCACTGAGGGTATATCCTGGAAGGATACTTTTGTTTTATTTTTATTAATTATATTGTATTATAATTATACACAATAGTACAATTCATTATGTCATATTCATACATGCACATAATTTGCTCAACCTATTATGTTCTCCCCCTCCCTTCCCAATCCACTTGCTCTACTCCACTAATCTCCCTTGTGTTAATATCAGTGCATCATTTACATATATGTGTATGTATGTATGTGTGTGTGTGTGTGTGTGTGTATATATATATATACACACACACACACACATACATGCATACACATATATATGTGTATGCATACACACACACATATATATGGGGATTCATTGTGCTATATTTGTATACGGATGGGTATTTCTTTCCATGACCTCTTCCCCTCTCTTTCTGCTTCCCAACTGCCATGAGTTGAGCAACTTTCTTCCTCCACACCCTTCCTCCATGATGTTCTGCCTCACCTAATATCCAGCAGACCATGGACTGAAACCTCTGCAACTATAAGTCAAAATAACTCTTCCCTTCCCTCAAGTTGTTTTTCTCACGTATTTATCACAGTGGCAAGAATCTAACATGGTCACCAAGGAGTTACCAGCATAGGAAACAAAATTCACAAAGGAATGATTTGATTACAATGAATTAATGGCTGAATGTCTAGTTTTGCACCTGTTTTAGAAAATGTCACACAGAAATTCGGCTTTAATTTCTTCCCCTTTATTTAATCATCAGCAGGTGAAATGGGCAAAAGAATGATGTGAAATTTTCTTTCCTGGGAAGTTTTGGTCCTTATTTTGCATTAGTCATGAGTAGGGTCCCTAAGGGTCTACTATTTCACTCTTTTTGTTATGGAACAAATAGATTCCTAGCAACTATGTATCACAACTTCATTTACAATTACTCTTAACATTGCTCTTGCTTCGGTAATTTCATATTGAAATATGTCCTTTTTGGAAGAAATTGAAGATTGAGTACTGATTCACCCAAACCAATGTTTATTCAGGAAAAATACTTGGAAAGATTAGCAAATTCATATTCATAATCAAGCAGAAATAAAAAGAGATTAAAATAGCTGGTAGTCACAGGGAGGTACCAGGCCAGGAGGAACAATTTGGTGACATTGTGGCCCACAGGATTGGTACAACACCACTCAGTCTGGCTGTAGCCTAAATACATTTCCCACAGGTGTCACTAATGCCTTTTTCACTAAATGCTAAAACCAGAAGTAGGGATATAACCTAAAGGCTTGTCAGGACACTGCCAAGAATCTACTACAAAGGTATTTTCCAGTTGATAAGACAGAGACAACTTACTAGTATCAAATAACGGACCAGGTCATATTCATTGAATCAATAAATCCTAACTACAATCATATTACTTTTATCCTTTTCTTTTTTATAGATTGACTTGGGTTAAGTAATTCGATTAAAATGACCCAACTTGTATTATAGGCAACCAAGGAGATAGATCACCTATTCTTTCAATACATGAACGACCATCAAAAACTAAAATCATACAGTAAAATCATAGCTGAGAAGATTTAGAAAGGCAGCCTTAGTTGTGAAAGTCTGTGACCAAATTATTCTTTCTACATACTTCTAATGCTTGTGGTAAGCATCAGCCCTAGATCTTGTTATTGCTCAGTCAAGGGCTGTCGTTTCATTCAACCAGTGAAGACAATGCATGCTCTGGCATTGTCCACATCCACCCTTAAGGATTTGGTGGAAAGCAGTTAGAAAGCCAAAATGAAATTTCCCAGGAATGAAAGAACGTGGGCACAGCATGGAATTTCAGCAGGAATGCACAAGAAAGGACAGAAATTCAGAGCACATGAATAACAACAGGAGCTGTGTCAGTAAGGATCCAGGGCCTGCTTAGAAAAGGCCTTCTTGGAAACTGGATATCATGATTTTGCAAGTATTGGGGCTGGGGTCATGGCTCAGTGGTAGAGCACTTGCCTAGCATGTGCGAGGCACTGGGTTCAATCCTCAGCACCACATAAAAATGAAATAAATAAAACAACGGTATAAAAACAAACAAAAAACAGTTCTATTAAAAAAGGGGGGGGGGGCTGGAGTTGTGGCTCAGCGGTAGAGTGCTTGCCTCCTACGTGTGAGGCACTGCGTTCGATTCCCAGCACCACATATAAACAAGCAAATAAAATAAAGGCCCAACAACAACTAAAAAAGTATTTAAAAAAAAGATTTTGCAAGTAAAATCCATTATTAATGTTCTTATGTACAAGGGGCTTACTATGTCAAAGTACTGATTGCTCCAAGAGATTTAAATGATTCTTCCTCCCAATGCTAGAGGTAGGTATTAATATTAGACCCATTTTTTAAATGGGAAAACCAAGACACAAAGTCATGTAGCCTGCCCATTGGGGAAGGAAGAACTAAAACTCGGCAGCCTGGTCTAAGTGTGTACTACAAATTCCACAGACATGCCCAGAGAATAGCTCCTTTAGTCAAATGAGATGTTTTTAGGCAAAGGGCAGAGGCCTAATCCTTAAGAGTCTATTCTTTTCATCAGTCACTGAAAGCTGTTTGGAGAATCCATACAAATCTTTCAGACTCTAGTCGGGAGAATTTCTATGTGTTACTGAATATTATGATGATGGCCATTTGAGAATTATTAAGAAGTACAGCATACACAAGTGTACAAACCAAGAAGCAGGGGCATATTTCAAAAGGAAGGAGATACTAAAATTACTAATAACAGGCATCCTTTATGCCTTTGAAAGAAAGGGAAATTACTAATATTTCTACTGTTTTGCTTGTGTTTCAAGAAGCCCTTCCTGACAAGTAATTCTAAAAGCACATTTTTGTTTATGAATTAATTTACATATTCAAAATTTTAAAACCAAAAATAAAAGTATACACTCAGCTACAAAATTAACCTTAAAGATATAGGAGCATTACAAATGTTTAATTTGAACCCAATTTTAGAGAACAGTAAATGGGTTGAATGCTGTTTGAATATTATGAACTGTGTCCATAACCCCATATTTTAAGTTTTTAGAAAACTAAAATGATAGCTACACATAAGATTCACTAACTCTAAGGAAAATAGGTGAAAACCACTAAAATCTGAAGGACAGAATTTAGAACTCTTATCACACAAAACCACCATCTGAAAAGCATTATGAAGCATTCACATTCTCCCAAAAAGATTTAATTGCTCCAACTTCATTATGTTTAACGTTTTTCTAACTCAGATCACAGCTATGAATCTCACCACTGATCCTGGCTCAATATCCTCACAGATCATTGCTAGTCAGGTTGCACCTGCTTTCTGATTGCCTGCACCCATTTCCAATTTGAAATCAATGAAACCTATTAGCATGTTCTCTACTCCACACTTTAATTTTGGACAGCAATGTATTATTAATGTAATCATCCTGTCAAGCCTGGTTCAGCATCAGAAGTAAAATTGAAGCTTCACGACAGAGAAGTTTAATAAGAATACCTATTAAATTGTATTGAAATCTAAATAATTGAGTGCATATTTGATATAAATTTTAAATTGAAATGGATTATATCCAAGTAGAGGGACATCAATGGAGAACAGACATCCTTTATACCTTTGAAAGACAAAACATGATTCTGCCCATGTATCACTGCATCTTGACATACAACCAAGATCATTTATTTCTACATATAAAGAGGATTCCTTTAAAAAAAAAGTTTTATGCTATGCTAGGCTCCAATAAAGAAACAGCCTCCATTTCCAAATAAAATAAATATGATATATTATCCTCAGTCTGTCCACCTTAAAGTTTGAATCTCTAGATGACAAGATACTGATTTTGATAAAATGTAGACCCTCAAGAGAAAAATTAATGAAGGTGTTGATGAACTCATGCATTACCAAAGAAGGAATTTTAATGTAGCAAAATTAACATTAATAGACAACATTTGGTTAATTTCTTATTTGTCCCAACAAGAATATTCAACTACTTCCAAGATTAATATTCACTTTCCTTAGTGCTTGCCCTAATATTAATGAGAAGATGATCATAATTAAAAATAAACTAATTTTCAACATACACTAGAATGTTTAAGCAAATTCACTTTCACTATGCCAGATACTAACAATCTAAAATAGTCACCCAAACAAATAACATCTGAGAGTGGCAACAAACGTTGTTTACTATACAGAAACAGCTGCCTATGGGAGCATGTTAAAGAGCAAAGAAAGTAGAAAACTAAAGCAAGGTGTAAGATTGTTGTGACTTCACCTAATTCTCAGACAGAATTTATAGTTGTTTTACTGGGCTATGGAATTTGAGAACCCTGTTATCTTCTGATGGGGCTAGGAAATTTGTATTACAACACAGCAACTCACACCACATACACGAGACATTTGCTTTAGACTAGAATTGTGCACTTCTCCACTTAAGTTACAGCAACATCTCCAGATGAATCTTTTTGTTTTTGAACAGTCTGCCTATATTTCCTATCCTATCTAAACCATCAGAGAATATACTTGAGGGACAGCAGATGGAAAAAATACTTCAAAGTTTCTGACCATAGTTTAGGGGAAAAATTATGAGAACTCAAACCAGATGAGATGCAGGAAAGATACAAAGAGTATCAAGTAGCCCTCCCTTATCTGCAATGGATGCATTCTAAGATGGCCCTTGGATGTCTGAAACTATGGATACTACCAGATCTTATACATGATAGGTTTTTTTCCTATACATATATATCTATAATAAAGTTTAATCTATACATTAGGCACAGTAAGAGATTAATAATAAAAGAACAATTATAAAAGTTATGTGAAGTAGCCCCCCTATATCTAATTGTACACCATCTTTTCCCTTGAAGGAAGCATCTAAGGTGGCTCCTGATTGACACATCCAAGTGGCCAGCATCACCACTCTTTTACTTATCAATGGCTTCAAAGTACAAGTCACTTGAATACAAGCACTGTGGCACTATAGCAGCTATTCTGAGGCAGCTACTCTAACAAGCAGGGAGTGTATACAGTGCGACATACTGGACAAAGCATTCATGTCCCCAGCAGGTTGGAGTAGGATGACACAAGATTTTATCACACTACTCAGAAGGCAGGTCCATTGAAAACTTACAAATTCTTATTGGAATGATTGATTATTGAATTTTTGGCTTAATATTTATGGACCACAATTGACAGCAGATAACAAACTATGGAAAGTGAGAGAGCAGACCATGGAGTATTACTATTCTTGAAATATAATTACGAAGTCAAAATGACTAGGGTTTGTGATTATTCAAATAAACAAGGGGACAGAATCAAGGATAATATGGAGGACTCGAGCCTGAGTGAATTACAAGTCAGTGGATTCCCCCAACTCAGATCAAGAAAGCAGGAGAAGTAATTGACTAACGAAGTGACGGATTCAGTCCAAGACCCTAAGAGATGCCCAGGTGGAGATATTCAACAAAATTTTCATGCTCAAATTTTCACTGAGGAGTCTGGACTGGAAACAAAGATGTGGCAGCTATTAGCATCTTTTAGTGATGTGAAATGGAAATATAATGTAATTCACTTAAGAAATCTCACAGCTGATAGTAGCCATATTTTAAAAATAAGAAGGAACACATGGAGTTATATTTAATTTTGCTTAATGCATCCAAAATGTTTTTCAGCACATGATAATAGTCACATTTTAAGTACTAAGTAGCCATGTGCAGCTCATGGCCACCATATTGTACAATGCAGACCTGGGGGCAGTTGAAGGCTTGAGAATGAATATGTCATATAGAAATAATTATATTTCAACACTTTATTAATTATTTTTTAACTATTTATTGATTTTAATTTTATTAAAATAAATTTTTATTTTATAATTATTTAAACTATTTATTAATTATTTACTTTAATTAGTTTTAGCAGAATAAGGGAGGATTTAGTATGGAGACCTATTTAATGCCAAGAGAAATTTAAGGGAAAACAGATTATAAATGAGATAAGGAAAAACTTTTCAAAGCAAGAAGCACAGAAGTGGGAAAAACAGATGAATCGAACCTTTCATGGAAAAGTGATTAACAATTAGTATCATGTATCAGGAAGGCCAATTGGGCAGAACTTAAGATTCTCCATGTACTATCAATAATTTTAACCTTAACAACATTTCAGTAGTGTATAGTAAGTAATACAAGTTGGGGCAGATAAAGATTTTGTGGAACCTAAAAATTAGCCAATTTTAGAATTTTCATTAAAAGAATAAAACTATGAATATGACATTGTATAAAATTGAGGGGCACTGAAATTTAAGGTTCAATAACTTCTTGAAAATCCTACATTCAAACTGGTTCAAGAATTCAACAGAAGATATGAATGGAAACTTTTTATGATAAGTTAAATGGGAAGGAAGAAAAGAATTCTAACATGTCTTCAGCCCCTCTTTCCAAGTAACTCAGATTCTGCAAAAAATGTATTCAAGAGATGTTTTCAATCACACATTAAACCACAGGTACATAAGCTTTTATCAGCCTTTTCCCCATGTTCCTCCTCACCACATCTTGGCCATGTAACATTTTTTATTATCCTTTTCCTTTAATTTTCAGAATTCCTAAAAGTTTAAACAGGTGGGGGGAGACTTCAGTGCTCCCCAAGTAGTAAATGCAGGCTGACATCATTTAACTCATTTGTCATATTTCTTCTCAGAATGAAGTTGCATATTATAATTCTGTATAATTAAGAAATCCAGCCAAGCATAGGCTTCTACAAATTTTTGAGTAATGCTTTTGGGAACTCACATGAGAAAGTGAATGAAAGACGAAGATTCTTTACAGTTTTAAAAATACAGATTTCACTTAGAGTGGTCCTCTGCCATATGGGACCACCTGGCTGCTTAGAGCAAAATCCTATCACCATGACAACTGAGCTCAAACTTTCCATAATATCTTTAGGATTCTTATGATATATTCTTCCTTCAGCCTATTTTCTCTTCCCAAAGATAAATTGTTAGAGCTGCATTTCACAATAAGCTATTTTTAACAAAACAGAGCAATTTCAGACTGTCCTTTAATGAACTATGAGAGTAACCAATACCCAGGGAAAAAAAAGTCTACAAAACTCCCTCAGTGGGATCAGAATGCCTGTGAACTCTGGGAAATTGCAATCAAACTCAAACAATCCAAATGGCAAGGTATAATTCCAATATTTCAGAGCACTTCATCATGTATACAATAATCTTTTATAAATCAACATATTTGGACCTACAACAATCACTTGGAGTTAGGAATTCTTTCCTGAATTTATAAATGAAGAAATGATAGTTCAGAGAAGAAAATGCCTTGCTCTAGTTTTAGAATAAGAAAAAAATCAAAGATTTGTGATATCACAGTTCATGATCTTTCTTAAAATCATAGGTTTTAGTCAATCAAAATGTAAAACCAACAGAATGAAAAAGAACCTACTGGCTCATTCATTCATCTGCCAGGTACCATAAACCAAACCCTAATAAGCCTAGGTATGTTTTTACAGGAAAGCTTTGTGCACATGACTTATTAGCTACAAACATACAACATAATACAGATTCATAACAAGAGTATTCTTTATCCCCCAAAAGTGAGCAATTGCCTCCCTGGTGGAGGGGAAATCAAATGAACTGCATCTCATTTATTTTTCCCTATTATCCTTCATATTGCATTTTCAAATTTGCTGGGTTCTTCAGCTATCCCACTCCTTGTCTATACCCAAAAGACTTAAAATCAGCATACTGTAGTGACATAGCTACATCGATGTTCATAGCAGCTCAATTCACAATAGCTAAACTGTGGAACCAACCTAGATGCCCTTCAACAGATGAATGGATAAAGAAACTGTGTTTGTATACACAATCGAATATTACTCAGCATTAAAAAAGAATAAAATCATGGCATTTGCAGGTAAATGGATGGAACTGGAGAATATCATGCTAAGTGAAGTAAGCTAATCCCAAAAAACCAAAGGGTGAATGTTCTCTCTGATAAGTAGATGCTTGACGATAATGGGGGTGGGGGACATGGGGAGAATGGAGGAACTTTGGATAGGGCAAAGAGGAGGGAGGGAAGGGGAAGGGCCATGGGGGTAGGAAAGATGGTGGAATAAGATGAACAACATAACCCAAGTCCATGTATATGACTGTATATGTGGTACAACTCTAGATAATGCACAACCAGAGAAATGAAAAGTTGTGCTCCATTTGTATACAATGAATTGGAATACATTCTGCTATTATGTATAACTAATTAGAACAAATTTTAAAAGTTTGCTGGATTTCTTATTTTCCCTTTTAAAATATTTAGGCATTTGGTCTTCAGAATGTTTCAGATCATTACCACAGAATTTCAGAAATTCCCACTGAATAATTAACCAGGATAGGATCCTTAACTATCTCATATACATTTTTAATTTGACATTCAGTGAACAGTAAAATTATTGTAGCCCCTCCAGTTTTGACAAGCAATACCTATGTAAGCTTAATCAAGAAAAACATATCAAAGTCAGTGTATTGGGTAAATTATAGTACTCAGTCATCAGAGAAGGCCCCAAATCAAAGCAAAATTAATTCCATTGTCATGTGCTTTTCAAAGTGAAATTAGAAATAAGGTTTAAATAACAGTTGATGCAAAGCAAGAGAACTGCCACAAGTAAACAATCTGAACACTACTTATTCTTATCCAAGTGCCAAACACATCTGAGAACATTCAGTGCCAACAAGAAGGGGGAAAGACATTTCTCCAATGAATTGAGCAGGAACATGAAAAGAAAGCCTTCTTTCTGGTTTCACTTTACATTTGTCTACAGACAACTGGGGTTTGTGATATTACAATGGTCAAATATCCATAAGCCTTGCCTTTTTTTTTTTTTTTTTTTTTTTTTTTTTTGTGGTGCTGCTGATTGAACCCAGGGCCTTGTGCATGTGTGGCAAGTACTCTACTAACTGAGCTATATTCCCAGCCCAAGTCTTGCCTTTTGATACTTCCTAGTAGAAGAAATTGCTCCTGGGAGACCAGAATGGGTGCTGTGGGGCTCTCTTCCTCCTACTCCACCAACTGTTTCATGTAGAGTGAGTGTCAGTACTGGTGAGGGATTCCTTAACTGTCTGCTTATTCAAGGAAAGGAAAATTGGCCATAATAGTTTGGGAGCCATGAAAAACTCCTTAGTAAATGCTCTTACTTTGGGGACTTTCTTTACTTACTTTTTAGTACTGCCTAATATTTTTTAAGTGTTCCCATGATGAGAACAGGACTTTGATGACATCGCTTTCTTCAAGAGTCTCTTAAAACCTTCTACCAATGACTTTGAACAAACATTTAGTAAAACCAACTTAGACATCACCTCAGTTCCCATCACCTGAGACACAGATTTATCTTCAAATGACTGTTTAGTTATATAAAATAAGTGAACATAAAAAGTTGCTACAAACAATCCTTTCCTATAAAGTATTCATTTTACAGGGACAGACTAATCTGTTGAAATATCCAATTGTTTATCTTCTTGTGTTCATTGTCGTGTCATTTCTTATTTTGGAGATTTGGCCTGTTGACAGTAATTTTGAAGAATCCGAAGGTGGGGAAGCAGTATTTTCTCATGAGGAAGGAGACAGGTCAGAGGACTGGTACCCTATTCTGAAGTAGAGGCAGGACCTAGTAGGGGAACTGCTTCATGAGACAAAGTGAGAGGTGGTCTAGCTACCATGGCTCCTAGAGCCTCCACTTTGCTTAGGATTCCTTTAACCCAAATTAAAGCCCAGAATTAATGAGGTCAGGAACCAAGAGAAACATTTGGTTCTGAAATGATGGTGCCTCTCAACAATGACCTCCAAATACTGATGACCAATGGGGGAAAAAAAAGCCTGCACCATTATCTTACTGTGTATGCAAAACCCTGAGACCTCTGCACAACTCTAGAGGAAAGAGGGCACTAAAAATTAGCTTAAATTTCCCACCAATTTGAAGATCTACTGGGATTAATTACAAAATATAATGAAGAAATGAAATATTTTCAGTGCACTTAAGTTTATGGATGATGGTTTAGACTAGTTACCTATGATATTTTTCTATGAGTCTGGAGTCTGTCAAAATCAAGTATTTCCCATGTTAAAGCGTCTCACCATTCCAGTTTCACAGAGGATTAGAGCATTAGATGATTTTGTGAGTCAGTGAAAGGTGTGCTTTCCAGTTTACATTTTTACTTGAGAATAATGTGACCACTTTAGGCCACTAATGCTTGCATCTTACACAAACATGGAAAATGTATCAACAAAGAGAGCTGAAGAAATTCCAACAGAACATATTATCTTTCATTTAGTTATATGCGTAAATCATGGGTAAACCCTTGGCTGAAACTGTTGATTGAACCACAATTGACAGTTAAAAAACAACCAAAAAGAAGCTTCTCGTCAATTTAATACCACTCCATGTCTCAATAAAGGAACAGCTAACTGTAGAAATAATTGATATATGTAAGCAGAAAAATTTTTGCTAGACAACTGAATACAAAACAACATTTGTTTCATAATATGTCTGAGACAATAACAATTACCATTTGCACAGTCTGCAAAACAGACTAAGAATATGGAACAGAGAGTCTGTTTGGAGAGAGAGAGAGAGAGAGAGAGAGAGAGAGAGCGCCATCTTTAGAGATTTAGAGATTCTGTCATTCAATATTACTCAAAATGGAATTCTAAAACTATCATAGCAGGTCATACCACCAGCCATCAAGTATTCTTAATTATTCATGTGAAAGCAAAGCTTGAAAATTGTGTCATGTTCAAGAGAAAAATGCCTTGGGACCTGAAATACATAGTTAACTGCAAAGACTAATATCGAATTGTCTGCATTTTAATCCCAACTTTGCCAGTTACCAGCTTTGTGAACTTTGCCAAGTGGTAGGAAAGTTTCTGCATCCATAATATGGCATAATGATAGTGTCTAAATTAGATTGTTTTGAGACTGGCATCAGAAAACTGATGCCTGCCACACAGCCCTCAAAATACTTTAGAGAGTGTTACTGTTATTACTATCACTATCACTCATAAAAAGCTGTTAAAAGAAAATCTTGAGATACCTGTATTTTCTGGTATCAACAAGTTTCTTCAAAAATTATTTGTTAAGCAATAGGGCACAAAGTAAAAAGACAAGGTCCCTCCTTTGCCCTGGATCTTTCATTTCAGTAGTGGGATGAGAAAAGATACACAGCAAGTCAATAAATAAGTAGAGTCATAGGTGATATGACCCGAAGAACTGAGAGACAGTTTATGGCAGCAGTGCTGCCTTAGTTTGGGGTCAGGAAAGGCAGACTCTGAAAAGCAGACATCAGAGCTGAACTCCAAACAATGGAAAGGCACCTGCCTAGGAAAAATGTAGGTCAAGAGGTTCTGGGGAAGAGAATATTAAATTCCAAGGCCCTACGGCATAAAGGAGCCTCAGAGGCCTTTGCAAGAGTTTGTCTCCCAGAATTATCCCAACAGGACAGCATGTACCAGCTGAAACTGGTTTGTTAATATGCAGCAGGATTCTTCAGGGAGTGGTTTCTGCTTCCTGTTGCTGTTTGTAGAGCTAAGGCCTCCATCCACAACCTACATCAATTAGCTCCATCATTCTTTATTGCAGAGGAGTGTACAACATAGGCCAATGTGTTTATTCTATCTCAAATCTCTATAGCAATCTCACCTCACCAAGTCAGATGCTGATTCTGTTCATCGTGGGTATGTACCTACCACAGTTAAGTTTAGGAAATGGGTGGACTGGGACTTTATTCAACCAAGTAACAGTGTAGAGACTATTAAGCTTTCCCCAAAGTTCATTGTTAGAGATGGTTGTCAAGAAGATGTCTGAGGTCAACAACTGAAGTCAATCTTGTTATTTGTAGGGCAATTCTCTACCTGGTCATCATCCTTTTAAGAGATCAAAAAAAAAAGGCAGGACAAAAAATGGATTCTGTTCTATCAACCCCTTGGTTGCTTTCCACCACACGGATAACACCAAAGCATTCACATCATTAAGAGGTTCACAATAAACCACTGATTAAAGATGTTTCTTCCACAATGGCTGCCACAAAATACAACCACTAGAGGCATCATCCCCAGAGACATCAAACATTGCCTATGCACCTCACCAGGGTTTCAAAACTAAAAAGGCAATATTCTAATCTACAAACTGCAAAGCAAAATCAACTGGGATTCCTTACAAATAAATTTTTATAACAAATCACAATAAGGTACAATATTGTTTGTAAGAGAAAGAAAGCAGGCATTATACATACTTTTGTAAGTATCAGTGTTTTCTTTTTGTCCTTTCTTGTAACTGCTTATGAGAAGAATATTTAAGGAAGATAAGCCAGATTCATTTTGCATAAAATAGGGGCTGACGATTGCAGGATTACTGCTTCTTTGTTTTGAGATTTTTCAAGGTTTTATTTGGTTCTGCATTTTTATTTCCACCTGCTTCTCTGTTCATATTCTTTCTATTCTGGCCACCCCAATGCATGATAATGACAAGCCCACCTATTGTTATTCTTAATAGACAAGTTGAATTTGCTAGATGGAGTCAGCAATCTCAGTATTAGCAGAGATTTAAAGGCCCAAGAACAGCTGGGGAGAATAATAGTTATCATCTGAGAAATTTAGTAAAAAAGCCACTTCAGCAGTGAAAATGTGCTACTAAGCAACAAAGTTAAAGCGAATATTTGGAAGTCTTCATTTTTGCAAACAAGTTGTGGGGGGCAATGTGGGGATGCAGATACAGGAAATGATTAATTATCGGATTTCTTCTGATTAAATGGTGTTTTGTTTCCGATTACTCCAAATGCATACGAAGATACATGCTACAAGGTGATTGTGGTGGATTGGACAAAACATTGATTTCATTATGGTTGCTGCACATTTGTACACAAAAACAATTAAATTATCTCTTCCAGAGTCCATTTCCAGACCTTGAAGTAACTAGACATTATTATAAACACAAGAGCATCCCAAAACATGAGTTTTCCAAAAAACAAGTCTCATTTCCTCTCTTAAAAAAAAAACTAAAATAAAGGAATATAATACTATGGATGTGGATTTTGAATGCAGTCTTCCAAATATTAAATATACTTTCCATGATGAATGCTCTATTGGGTCTCAGCCTTAGAATAAACATCATGCCAAGAGCATTTAGGCACAGCCTCATCTGACAGCAATCACGCCTGGGGCAGAATGACATCTCTCAGCATCCCTCATGGATACATAAATTCCCAGGAATCAGGAGTCAGAATGACCCTCCTTCTCCCCAAAAAGCACAGAAAGTAATGTCCTTGTCCACATGGATGAAATAGATGGTTTTAGATTAAAAACAAAATACAAACACTTTTATGATATTATCTCAAGTGTTAATATAAAGCCCTACAATATCACTTCAAAATCAATTATTTATAGTCACACATGAAATTTATATATGTATATAGACATATTTAATAGGAAATATATATATCTACCACATTAATTATACCAGATACAACTGTAATAATAAAAGCTAATATTTGTTAAGCTTATATTTATAAAAGGTTCTGTTATATACAAAAAAAAATCTCATTTAACCCTTACCACCTTTCTGTTAATTCAGCACTGTTATTATTCTCATTTTGTAGCTGAAGACTCTGAGCATCAGAGTGTCAAAAATTTTTCTTGGTCTCATCATCTATAAAATGGAAACAATAATGCATGCAGTAGTAGTTTTACATGCAATAGTAGTTTGTTCTTATAAGTAACAGCAGCACTGGTTACAGTAAATTGACCAACATCCCAGAACTACCATGAATGTTGCAGTCTCAGAAAGCCCAGGTCCTAACCACTACCCACACCACCTCTCATTACCAACTAGGGGTCAAGGTTTTAGGAACAGCCCCTTAAATGATGTATTTGTAGACATTCCCATATATAATACAAGAAAGATGGACCATGACTAATTGTAGTAGTGGTATAAGGAAGAGCTAATTTCTGAGGTGAGTAAGCCTGGATTATTTAGAACTTAGTAGACCATGACCAGCCTCCTGAATTGCACTGGAAAGCAAATCACAGCAGAGCTGAGGGACCAAATAGCCTCCTGTAATGTGCTCCCTGCGGCTTGCTCACTTAGCACTTTGCACCACCAGAGTTTGTTCTATTTGCTTAGTTTAGAAGTCAATAAAGCTGTGCACAAAGCTGCTAAGCACACATAAAATACAAAAATTCAACACATCAAGAGAAAATAAAGCCAATAAAACAACAATGCCATTTTTAATGAACCCTTGGGTTCCCGTCATGGTCCAAGATGGTCTTAGTGACACAAATATGTCCTTGACATCTTACTAGATAGAAGTTTTATGATGATAAATAATTCACTTTAAGACTACCTTAGTCCCATGTGATAGGCTTCATTGGCTCCTTGATGTGGTCACTAAACACAGGTGAATAAAGAGAGACCTGGAAACAATGGCCAGGAAAGCTACAATCCTTGAGCATCAACTTTAGCCCTTTTTTGAGAAGACACTCTTGATTTTATACCACATCCAAAAATGAACCCCAAAATCAACCCAAATGAAGACCTGAACCTAGAAGAAAACATAGGGAAAAGCTCAACCTTGAACTTGGCAATGATATTTTGGGTATCACAGCAAAAGCTCAGACTACAAAGCTCAAATAAATAGAACTATAAACTTAAAAGCTTCTGCACAACAAAGGAAACAATCCAAAACAACAAAGACAATCTACGAATTGGGAGAAAAATAGTTGCAAACCATACATCTGATAAGGAGTTAATATTCAAAAATATAAAGAACTCACACAATTCAACAGCCAGAAAACGAACCCAAGTTCAACAAATGGCAAAATGTCTGACGAGACCTTTCTCCAAGGACACCATACACATGGACAAAAGGTATATGATAAGGTACTCAACATCACAAACCAGGGACATGTACATCAAAACCACAACCAAGTCATCACCTCATACCCTGTTCAGATGACTATCATCAAAAATACAAAAGATCACAAGAGTTGGCACATGTGTGGAGAAGAGGGAACCCTTGTACACTATCAGTGGGAATGTAGATTGCTGTAGCTGTTTTGGAAAACAGTGTGTGGATGGTCCTAAAGAAATTAAAAACAGAACTACCATGACCCAGAAATCCTCCTTCTGAGAATATGCTCAAAGGCAGTGAAAACACCACATTATAAAGTTATATGCATCCCAAGTTCATTGCAGCATGATCTCTAACAGCCAGGACAAGGAAATAAGTGGGGTGGGGCTTAGTTCAGTGGCAGAGTGCTTGTCTAACATGTGTAAGACCTAGGTTTGATCCCCAGCACAACAAGAGGAAAAGAAAAAAACAGAACATACAGAAACTACTCAAGTGTCCATTGGTGGGTAAAGTGGTAAAAAAAATTATAATATATATTTATGGTAGAATATTTTTCATTTGTACACCATTGATGAACCTGAAGGATTTAATGCTAAGTGAAATAAGCCAGACACTAAAAAATATTGTTATGCACTCACATGTTGACTATAAAAAGGAAAAAAGTCAAATACACAGAGAAGATAAAATGGGCTACCAAGGTCATGAAGGGAGAAGAGTAGGAAATAAGATGTAAGCCAAAGGGAAAAGAGGATTTTGGAGGACAGATAATATGAATGAATATGACTTAGAGAAAAGCTATATTCAATAATGAGACTTTAACCCCAATATCATGCACCCTAATGTAGAAGCCAGACAATTTTTACTATCTAGATTTAAAGTTATCTAAAATCAAGAAGGATAAACCTTAAGACTTACACTAAGCTCTTCTCTCTTCTGCCCCCAGAGCAGGAGTCCCCACAACCAGGGATAGTATTAACTGACGTGTATGACCCTAACCAGGGCTGTATTAACAATCTTATAAACCATAACTCACTCTCCCACACACTACTCTAACCACCCACACATCAGGCACTTTTGATTATATGCAAGAAAAACACCTGAGCATGCTCAAAAGTCAACGAGCCAATAACACACGAAGAGTTTCTCAGAGTCTTAAATGACTGCAAAGGTGAGGAGAGTGAAGCAGAGTTTTAATTCCATTGAGTCAATACAATGCTGCTGCTTCTCCATGTTTAGAAAGGAAATGTCCTACTTGTTTTAAATGTTCTTATGACTGGGGTGTGCAAGTTATTAAACTGCCTTGGGCTTAACTGAGCTGTAATGCATCTGATTATCTCTGAGGTTTAAAAGCAATACAGAGGACACTTACCCACTTTTTTTTTTATTATTTTTCGTAGCTTAGGGAATCAAAAATGCTCTTGTTAAATGAATTAAAACTATAATCACTTCTCGGCCTTTTGGCTAAGATCAACTGTAGTATCTGTTCTTATCAGTTTAATATCTGATACATCCTCTATCTGAGGATATTTGGAGCAGGGAGTTGGAATAGGAGCTTGCTCCGTCTACTCCACGCATCAACCTGGTATTGCAGTACTTCCAGGAACAGTGCACCCCGCATCCATTAAAAAAAAAAAAAAAAACTACTGATAACTAAAAATAATGCCAAAGAACCAGTGGATGCCTGACACTGTGAGAATGGTCGATTGCCCCATTGTAAGAAAAAAGCACCTCTTCTCGGCAAAAGAGATAATTCCTGCTCCTAACCTATGGAACAGGAATCTTGAGAAACAACTGTATTATAAGCTTTTTAGCAGTTAACAAATGAGATGGAATATATATTTATATTTAATCTCCTATTAGAAAAAGCTTTAGTTTAACTATAATTTCAAAGTCAAATATGAAGCTACCGGAGTTTATTAATGCTGAAAATGTGATCTATTTAAACCCATAATTAAATCAAAGGGGAGTTTAATGAGAAATCAATAGATATCACAAAGAAGTATCTCTGTGGTTCTTGCAGTTTCCAAGACATGAAACAGCTTCACGATTTCGTAGCGTGTGTTTGGAAGCCTGTCCCTTGTTTGTGCCATCTTCCCCACTGGTCTTCCAGCTGTCAGATTAAATATAGCCATAGGTTGGATACGGCCACAAGAGGCAATTTGTAAAAACAAACAATGAAAATAACAATACAGATGTTAATAAAACTAAATTAACTGCAATGAACATGATATTCATGCTGGCCATGAGTGATAGTTGGCTATTATTAATGAAATCTATTTCATTAGAAACATTACAACAAGGAAGTCCTGCCCATTTGGAGGGACAGGACTTCTCCAGTCGTCTTCTATCTTCCTGGGCTATGTGACTGGATTCTAATAGAACATGGGTAGCAGAGAATTAAATCAGTGCTAGACTTGGCCCTTACAAGGGCCAGTTTGATCCTCCATACCCTCTTTCCACTCACTGGCCATTTGGATGGAAGATACAGTTAAAAATTCCAAGGAGGCTCTGGAGCACATACAGAACCAGGAGAGAGGAGGATGCTGGAACCCCAGGTCACCACTGGATGGAGAAAAGGCCAGGTGCGCCTCCCAACTTTCAATTACACATACCTATTAATGTTCTGATTTTAAGATTTCTACACCCTTACTTATCAAAACTAAGAAAGGGTGGGCTTTCCTATTGCCTTGCCCTAACCCTTGGTACAGGGGATTAAACCCACGGGCACTAAACCACTGAACCACATTCTCAGCCCTTTTTGTTTTTTTAAATACAGGGCCTTGAACATACAATCCCCCGGCCTCAGCAACCCAAGTTGCTGTGTGCCACCATGCCTGGCCTTATCAAATCCCTAACAATGAAATCTAACATTCACTGGGCACTATACATTCTTCCTAGAAAATTATTTCATACAGTTGTCACAAGAATCTTCAGAGCCTTGATAGCCCCGTGGCAAAGGTGAAGCAAGGAAAAAGCCAGTAAACTGAGATTATATACCAAGATAAGTCAGAGCTTGGTGGAAACTACAAGACCAGGCACCATGCCATGTAATTGAGATACAGAGAATAAGGAGAGTGCCTGACTTCGAGGGGCTTACACAATCAAGTGGAGAAAAAATTTATACTTCCAGGACTCAATGAACTACCCTGACCAAAAAAAAAAACTAAAAGTGCAGATGAAACTAAAGAACTTCCAGGCAACTATGGAATAGTAGCTTCATGAGAATCCTATTATTCATTTGAGTGAGAGGATTCAACCCAGGCACCGCCCTGAGGGTTTCCCCACCCTGAACCCTTTGAGGAACTGAGGAATCAAATCACCAAATATCATTTTGGTACCTTGGCTCTCTGATGGATTATTAAGCCTTCCAAGCAGCCTGGGGTTTAGTTATAACTTATGTCACCTCTTGATTAATTGCTGCCTGCCCATTTGGTAGGCTGCTGCTGATTTCCAGTAAGAAAATGCTGTACCCTTTAGCCTCCAGGTGTGTTTTTCCCAATGCTTTAAACATTCTTTTCTTGGTCTGCCTTACTTGTTTGCTTCCTTTTCTGAGCTTGCACACCACCCTGTATTTTCACTTAGTGTCTGGTCACTGGATCTTCCTTCCTGGTCTGTCAAACTACAGTCAATTATGAGCCACCTGTGATAAATGAGGGCTCACTCATCACAGGCTTGACACTAATATCTTTTTCAAACAGTTTTAAATATCTTTTAAAATTCATTTAATAAGTGTTTACTTTCTACTGATTGTGTGCAATAGATACATGAATACAATGATGAGCAAAACCAAATTTAATTCCTATCCATCACAGAGCATACAGTATGGCAATGGACAGACATTAATGAAATAACTAATGTCAATTAAAATTGGGAGAAGCGCTATGGAGCAGCACATCAATATAAGACACAGTATAAGGTAGTGGAAACAGCACAGTACAACAAAGGGTGAATGGAAGTTAATTAGGCTGATGTTGATAAGAATGTCATTTTACATGGAGGGCCCAGCTTGGGCAAAGGCTAAGTGTTACAGGGAACATTGCAAACACAGGGACTTAAAAAAATGCAAAGTGATGGGAAGTTAGGAGCTAGGTAAGATGAAAAGAGGGAGAAAAGCCAGATTCTGTTAAATACAGTGATGTTTAAGACCCCCATAAGTAGAAAACATTGTATTGGGGAGTTTCCTGGAGACATCACTGACTTGTTACTTATGCCCACCCTATGGGCAGTCTTCACTACAGTAACATGGCCATATAATGAGAAAGGTCAGTTGGAATCTGTCTCAAACTTTAGCTACAGTGATAAATGGCCTCATCTTGGCCCTGGAAGATATTCCAGTCCATCTCAGATCACTGCCCTGGACCTACTTACCTGCCTTATCTGCCATGGTCCAAGGCAAAGGACAAATGATCACTAGCACATCCTGCTACGCCTGTATTGATGCCATAAGCCACATGGAAAGACCCCAGAAACTTGAGAAAGTCACCAGGTTTTCTAAGACCAGTGTTTTGCAGGATTTGTTCTGTTAGCTAGGGTTGAAATCCTGGACAGCATGGTTGGAACCCTGGGGGATGAAGTTAGCCTCATCATGCCACTTGGAATCCTATTGATAAAAGCCTTAATTAAATACAGTATGAGACAAATTAAACAGATTTGGTCCAGCTTCTGCCAGCCAGATTAATTAGAGTGCCCAATGGAATGACATACTCATGGGAAAATTCTCCAGAAGCCAAGATGGTATAAAAACAAAGTGTGGATATTATTAGGAGACCATTTTCCATGAGTTCTCAGCATTTATGCATTCCTTATAAGTGGAGGTACCAAACAGCCTTTGTTCTGAACTATCTTTTCAAGGATATTCTTGGAGAAAATAGCTTGGGAAGATAAAAAACAGTGCCTCTCTCTGCAATAAAGGGCAAGTTTGTTTACTGTCCAGTATAATAAAGATAATGCTTATATCCAAGCCAAAGATCAGGCAGGTATGCTGAAAGCATATTATAAGAGATTCGACTTCCCTAGCTTTGGTCATGGTTCCTTTTCTAGAATGCAAGCCGCTGCATGTGCAAGCATCACTCACCTCTCGCCCATCTCTCCATTGCCCTCTGGGGACAGGAGCTCAGAGACTTAGTCCAAATGTTAATGCTCCGGCTACTACTATTGCTCTGAGCAATGAAATCCTTTGCATCTGATCAGAAGTCTGTCTCTTGCCAGCAAACATAAATTCTGGTAGGCTAACTTATTAAGCTAATAAATAGGGTAAAATTGCAGACTTGTCACATTTCCTGATACTTATAACCCTCAATGGTAGATAATATGATGTTCATTTTTAAGATGAGGAAACTAGGGTTCTGCCATATAATGTGTGGTGCCTTAAACTATTTATTTATTTATTCATTCATTCATTCATCCATTCCTTTATAATCATTCAAGCTTTAGTTAAATGTTCCAGGTCCAGATGTGGTGTATGGAGAATCTGTGCCCTTGGGCTTGATCTTACTTTTTTTTATCCAGATGCCCATCATTAAATTTGCTACATTTATATAATAGATGACCAGTGACCCTGTGATAAACCACCTTAATACTTGAGGTTCCCCTCACCACAGGATTGGCATGTGGTCTAAACTGTTCCAAACAAAGTCAATTCTAAGACTCCTGTTCTAGCATTGCGAAAGGGCATTCAATGCACTTTTAGATACTGTAGTATGAAGTATGTGGCCTAGAACCTGGTAGCTATTTTTCTGTCAGAAAATACTCAAGAAAAGGCAACTCAAAAATGATATGGCCAAGGCAGTCACAGAAAAAGGGTGCTGGAGCTTAGGTCAGGTTATAACTGATAAGAACATAATGGTGTACTTTGGTTACATTAATCTAATATCCTTTGCTATGTGTCCCACAAAAGTTTGGGTGTTGAAACCATAATTCCCATGCAGCAGTGTTGGAAGGTGGAACCTAATGGGAGATATATAGGCCATGAGGGCTACACCACATGAAGGAAGTAATATTGCCCTCATGAAAGCAAGTTAATTCTCATGGGTGAGTAGGTTCATCTTCCTTGGCTCTCTCTTGCTTGGCGCAATGTCACAAAGCAACAAGAAGGCCTTAACAGAAGCTGAACAGACACCAATACCATGCTCTTGGATTTCTTAGCCCCTAGATCCATAAACTAATCTTTTCTTAACAAATCATCCAGTCCATAATATTCTGTGATAGCAACCCAAAATGGACTAAAACATCTTCATTAAAATAAACTTCAATGCATTTTGTCCAACTTGCAACTGTGAAGTTGCTGATTATCTTATCTGCATTTAGAACCCATCTTCATTGTAACTACACTGGCTCTCACTTTTCCCTCCTAAAAAGAGGTAACTTGTAGAACATTTCAAGGCATCGAGAAACAGGATTTTTAAGACAGCCAAGTAATGATACCAGGTTTTTTTTGTTTGTCTGTTTGTTTTGTTTTGTTCTGTGTGTGTATGTGTGTGTGTGTTTTTACATGCTGAAGAATTAATAGTCTTTCATTGTCCAGGGTTGCTGACATGATCAATCTATTCTAAGCTGATAAAAGGAGAAAATAAAATTATTGAAAGCTATCTAAAGCATCTGGCAAAGGCATGGACAGTATTCTATATATTAAAATGCTTATCAGATAGAGAAATAGATGTAAGATTCCTGCTGCCAGAATCTGTGTTAACTTGAACTGTTAAGGGCACAGCATATTTGAAGAATTTCAAGTAGTAGAATCTTTACGAGGGATATAGTAGTGGGAGATTAATCTGGCAAGGAGTCAGATCATAAAGGGCACCACAGTTTGATTTGTAAATTAATCAGGTTCATCTTTATTCTGCAACTCCTATGTTTTAATTTGGAAGACAGACTATATGTGGCATGTTCACACTCTAGAGGTATGATTATATTGTATGTGTTTGGGAGAAATATACATACACATGGTGAAAGGAAACATAACCATCTTTAAATTCTAAAAGGTCCATGGATTAAAAAAAGGTTATGAAATCTGTTAGAAGCATCTGTAGGAATATTTTCCTCAAGGAATTCTGGAGAGAGATCTGTCTGGCTTCTGGGCTGCATATGAATTAGGCAGATGGTATATGATACTAAAAGAAGGGAAATCAGGTGAGAGACTATGATATTGGGGACTGAATTAGAACAAGATATATTCTATGCTTTTATAACTATGTCAAAATGAATTATACCATCTTGTATGACTAAAAAGAACCAAATTTGAAAAAAAAAAAAGAGAGAGATTATGAGAACTGCCATAGAAATGATGCAGATGGTACTTATGTTCTTGGGGCGATCATGAATAAGCACAATGGTTTTAAATATGTTCATATTTTTAATTGCCAAGGATATACTCATGAAGAACAGTATTAGATACATAAGTAGTTTGCTGGTAATGTCTCTGGATAAACTTCAATTAATATTAAGCCTGATATTGGTTTTACTTTACATTTTGATAACTGTCAGTTTGTAGGTAATGCAGTAAGTGTTTCTGTCTAGTAAAATATAATTCCCAGAAATGACCTGCAAGAAGATCTCACAAAGCTGTGTGAGAGGGAATATGAGCAAATAGTCTTAATTAAAACAATCCAACTATGTTTGCATAATGGTAATATACAACATAAGAAAATTTATGCAAAAGAGCAAATACACACACACACACACCAACAACAACGAAAAGATGCTCATCATTATTAATAAGCAAAACCTTTTATTTCTCAAAGGGGAAACATACTGAAGTCTGAAAATACCAAATGTTGATAAGGAAGTTGACCAATTCTTGTACTGCTAGTGGAAGCAAAACTTGGTAAAACCACTTTGGAAAGTCATGTGTGGACATCTAGTAAAGCCAAAGATATTCATACTCATGGTTTCATAATACCCAAAATCTACAAACAAATCACATTACATAATAAAATCTGCAAAGTCCCTTTTTGTTAAGTTATGGATTTGAGGTGGGAAGATTATTCAGGTGGGCCCAATGTAATCACAAAGGTCCTTGTAAGAGCAAAGAGGTAGGAAGGTCAGGCCAAAGGGAGATTTGAAATGCTACACTTCTGGATTTAATAATGAAGAAGTCATCACAAGCCAAGGCATGCAGATGACCTTTAGAAGCCTTTTCTGCTCAAGTCAAAAACAATATTTTCCTTTCCAGAATTGAAAAGGAATATAGCCCTGTCCATACACTTATTTTAGCCCAATGAAACCAGACTTCTGATCTTTAGAATTGAGAGAACAATCTGATTTTTTTAAACAAGTGTGTGAAAAATTTTTATAGCTATCATAGGAAACTAATTAATATCCTTTATCTACAAATTCCACCCTTAAGAGGGTCTAGAGGAAATCTCATGTATACAAGATAACTTTTTCAAAAATTGTTGCAGCCAATGGTGCACACCTGAAATCCCAGAAGTTTGGGAGGCTGAGGCAGGAGAATCTCAAGTTCAAAGCCAATCTCGGCAAAAGCAAAGCACTAAGCAACTTGGTGAAACCCTGTCTCTAAATAAAATACAAAATAGGACTGGGGATGTGGCTCATGAGTGCCCCTGAGTTCAATTCCTGGTATCCCCTCCCCACCAAAATATTGTTGCAGCACTTTTATAAAGGTATAGCACTACTTTGGTCTACCATTAGGTCAAAGAATCCACCAAGATATGATTGTACAAAAGGGCATCATGCGCCAGTAAAAATAAAGTTACATGTGGTAACAGGGATATATCCCCGAAACTCCACAATGAATGGAAAGAACTTAGTCTAGCTTTTAACTTCAAAACACTCCAAAACACTTTATGAGGTTATAATCCATGTCTACATAAAGAGAATAAAATATATATAAGAATGATAAACATTTTATGATGTTATAATCCATGTCTACATAAAGAGAATAAAATACATATAAGAATGATAAACATTAAACTCAGAACATAATTCCCCTTGAGAATAAGATAGCATTCTGGTTTGAAGAAAATGTGGAGCAAATAAAATATTGAGATTTGGTGAAGTCTGGTGGCAAGCTGCCGTTGTTCATTCTCTTTCTGTACTCAATGATGACTTCATTTCAGACAAAACACTCTGCAACAACCTCCCCACCCACAATCACCACCACTTATGCCAATGTTGTTTTTTCACTTATATCAGATATTAAAATGAAAACCCTAACAAAGCCCCTTTACTTTAAAGAAAAGCACGCAGGGAACTGTAAGTTTAGGAGGTCATAGAAAAGGCAGGTCTCAATTTTTCATCTCAGAATTCCTGTAAGCCTCAAAACATACTGAGGATGTCAGTGATCACTGGGTTATGTGGGTTATGTTTATCCATATCTACTCACAAAGAATTAAAATTGCAGCCCATTTTTAAATATCATCATTCATTTAAGCTAGATTTTAACATGTACAGGCTGCAGCAATGCTAAGTATGTAACAGTAAAAATTTTTCAAAGATTAATAGAGTGACGATGTTCTACATTTTTTTTTTAATTTACTTTTTAGGTGTAGATGGACACAACACAATGCCTTTATTTATTTATTTTTTATGTGGTGCTGAGGATCGAACCCGGGCCCTGCCCGTGCTAGGCGAGGGCTCCACTGCTGAGCCACAATCCCAGCCCTTGTTCTACATTTTTATAAATCTTTTTCTGTATGGGTTTTTAACATTTAGTTAGATTCTGTTGTGATGCACCATTTTCACTGAAATATACAGATTCATAGAATTTATAGACACCAGAAAGATTTGGGGGGTATCCAAGAGTCCCCCAGCCAAACCTTGAGAACTTTCATTCTAAAGAACTGAAGAATATAGTCAAAAGTGTAATAACATTAGTCTTAAAAATAGGCTAAAAAGCAACAGGCCATCTGAAGACTAATGAAATTATAGAAAACCAGAAGTGTATTTCTCACCCCCCCATACTTATCTTCAAGATTAAAAGATAAAAATTTTGAAAAAGGAACTGATAAGCTTACTATTATTAAACAGAAGGTGAAAAAAATAAACATTTAAAGAGGAGATAATTTTGATTCAAGACTTGGAAATATTATTAGGTAACGGACTCATGAAATTTCCATTCCCATGAGTGTTCCCCACCCAAAAAGAAGATAATACTACACAAATGTTTATTTCTATTTGTAAATATAATTTGCTTCCTATGAAAGAGAAAAAATAGCTGAGAAGAGAAAAATCAGAATACTAAACCATTTGAACTTCTGTTACAGAACTTTATAAGAAAATCAAAACGGATAAATTTTTAGGCAATAATCATTTACCACACGGTATGAATATTTTAATTTAAATGTGAACTTGGTATCTAAATAAGGTTATTTCTGCCAGGAGATCAATGAGAGTACATTAAAAAAGGATAGTGACAATGGGAACACCACCATGTGCCACCATCCCTTGGTACTTTGGGGAATACAGGGATAAGCATAAATAATACACAGCCACAGGTTCAGGGCCTGTGTTCATCTGCAGCACACACTTCAGAGTACCCAAGCAGCCTTCTTGGGCCAGATCCAAATAACTCCTGATAGAAATGTAAGTGCCTCAGGCTTGTTGCTAACATAACTACCTGGGGCTTATCTGATCAAAATCCAGGAGGATTAAGGTTTGGGGCAGGGAATTTTCACACAAAGGCCCCTTATTCTGGGAGGCATTTAACTCTATGACCATATACTCAAGCTCCTCCAACACAGGAGATTCTTGGTTTAAATATTAATTAGATAACACTGCCAGAAAATAAGTACCATTATTTCTCTTCAAATTACCCATTTATGAGTCAGCCATGAGCTTATTTTTGAGTAAGTTTTCTTGAGCCTTTTAAAAATCAAGTGAAGAGATTAACTAGGTAAGGCAAGGAACAGCTACATTAAGATAAAAGAAAGCTGAAGAAAAGCATTGTTTTTAGTATCAATTAAGCAAATTAGTAAATTAACTAGGGCACTGAATATACACTATAAATTTTCCCCTCACAATTTTTTGTCTGGCATGAGAGAGGTCCAGTGCATCTTAAGGGAATCCAACACGGTTAACGTAGTCTTCCAACTTTCAGATTCATGTGTTGCTATCAATACTGTAAATTTAAATTCTGGAACAATGCCCAGAATTTCTTGTTAACTGAAAACCAAGCATATCCCTGAAAAAAAAAAGATGCCTCCTCCCTCCATGAATAATGCACATTTTGCCTCCTAATACTTTTGGCAATACATTCTTGGAGTATTTTTCTGGCCCAGTTCCATGATATCTGTTCTCAAAATGATGTGTGCCATTGGCAGAATAGGTAGGCAGTTTTAAAAACAACTTTGTACAAAATACAATCAAGTATGATTCATTTTTATTTTACACAAGTAGTTGATACCTAGTACACCTTAGAGAGGGAAAGAAGCTCATAAAAACTATGTGGCATATCACAGGGATGTAGGACTATGGAACCCAGGAAGTTGTCACTACCAAAAATATTTGAGGTCAGACTGTTTCAGAACTCAGAATTTTTCAGATTTTAGAAAGGAGATGTGGTACACACCTTCTTTGTCATGTAGGTCAGCACCTTATACCATAATCAAACACATTCATATCCCTGAAATGAAACATACTTTAGGAATAACAAATCAAATGAAATGTGAAAAAAAAAAAATTATGTTACCTGCCAAAGGCCACTTGAGTTACATGGGAACTAGGGAGAAAAAACACAAATGAGACAGATATATAATAGACTAAATGAAAAGCTTTGAACAAAAATGAAATAACTTGAAAGAAAGAAGGAAAAGAGAAGGAAGGCAGAGGTAGGTTCAAACACTCATGGTGTCAACAACGGCCTGAAAAGTCTTGATTTCATGGCCCAACACAGCCCCTGAGTGAGAGGAAAGATCAAAGTCACAAACCTGAAGAGAAGATGGAGTAGTTTTTTAGTTGCCTTTATTGTTGTCGTAAGAGGCAGAACTACAACTGAAAGATGGCCATCCCCTCATCTCTCTGAATTGTTACATGGCAAAGACGACTTGGAAGATATGGTTAAGGTTGAAAGTCCTATAACTGGGACATTTTCCTGGATTTTCCAGGTGGATCAAATCTAACTATAGAAGACCTAAAAATAGAAAACTTTCTCTGGTTGGAATCAGAGATGTGGAAGGAAAAAAAAGTGGGGGAGGTGGGTTGAAAGACTTAAGTGTGAGAGTGATTTGACCCACTGCTATTGAGGGTAGATGGGGAAAGACTCTTGAGAAGGAAATGAAGGAATGTAAACAGATGCGCCAGGGTTTGCAAAGACTGTCCAGGACTGACAGCCAGCAAAGGAACAGAGACCTCTGTCCCACAACTGCAAAGAACAGCATGAGCTTGAAACGGTTTCATCCTCAGAATCTCTAGAAAAGACTTAGAACCTTAAATGGTTAAGTAGAGAACCCACCTGAGCCATTATAACCTGCATTTCTGCCTTCAGAACCATGAGATAAGAAATGGGTGTTAAGTCAAGAAATTTGTGATGATTTTTAATGGCAGTAGTAGAAAACTAATACACCAATCTATGTGTAAAGTGATGGGGGCTGGCTGCAGGGGAAATGGCATTACAAGTATGAGCTCAGAGCAAAATTAAAGTATCTACTATGTGCTGGCACAGTGTTGGAATTTATATAAATGATTATATTCATTAGTCATGGTCAAAGCTCCACTTTTCTGATGCCTGTGATATTGCCATCAATAGGATTTATAACTTCACAATTCCTTTACACAAACTGAATACATGGGGGAAAGACTGCCTTCCCTCAGTGGAAAACACTGAGTATGTGTCAAAAGTAAATCAAGCAGTCTAAGGACAAAGATCTTCAAACTGACTTGTGTTTTACTGAACATTCAAACATCACTTAGCAAGTGATCAGACAGAGGAGTTTATCATTTATTGAAGATAGAATGTTATAAATATGAGATGTTGACAATTTAGAGCCTTGTAACAGTTATGTCTCAACAGACACAAATTGCTTAAAATTTTGTTTTTGTTTAACGTCTCTTACAAGACACATTGAGGACTGCTTAGATAACCACATTCTCTAAAAGCCCTGGCTCATCCTACTATAGTTTAAACAACACAGGCTAACACTGTTGAAGTATATTGATGTCTCATAGGATTCTGGATCTTAGAACTCACAGTCTAGAGTCAAAAGGAAAATACACAATGCACACTTTTTGAACTAGTCACTTTTCTAAAGAAGGCCCTGTAAGCAAATATCAAGCACAACAAATATTATTTTATAACAGGAGACAATATTCAAGTAAAAGGGTCAAAGCCTAACTTTTTCTAGACATTATCATAGAGACTATTTTTAACTATTTTCTATGCTATATTGCATAAAAATTTCCAAAGTTGACTGGAATTAAGAAATTCAAACCAGGCACGGTGACTCACACCTGCAATCCCGGTGGCGCAAGAGGATCGAGGTTCAAAGCCAGCCTCAGAAACTTAGTGAGGCCCTAAGTAACCTAATGAGACCCTGTCTCTAAATAAAATATTTAAAAAATGGTTGGGGATGTGGATTAGTGGTAAAAAGCCCCTGGATTCAATCCCTGGTACCAAAAAAAGAAAAAAGCAAATTTCAGTAACCAAGCACATTAAACATTATTTAATAGGACCTCAGTACCGTGCGAAATTCTACTCATTTTCTCATCATGCCTAGTGCCACAATATTCAGAAATGACTCTTCAACAATATTTTTACAAATATCATCCAAATGATTTCAGGCCTCTTCAAAATTTCTATGACTTTTCCTAGGCCCATTTCACTTTATTTTTTAGATTAGGTTTGCTATTAGAAAACTTCACTTTTCAAATCAAGTTGTAACCTTTCCAAGCATATTCAAAGTAGGAATCATCTTCTCAAAACTGGCTGTGAAATATACATATCTTCCTTCTTAAGTCTGCCAGGTAATTATAGGCCTATAAATCTCTGAATGGCTACAATTGCTTTTTATCTAAACCATTAACTTAAATTTATTGAACTAGAAAATTAGAAAATAAAAATAGACAGCAGACAAAATAAAACTTAAACCTAACCATAAAACCCTGGGTATGTATATTAAAATGTATATCGTACATCAAGAAAAGGAGGAACATGTAATGGCCATACTGTCAAGAAAAGCATTCAATCACCAGTATATATTGGTAGTTAAAGCATATTGAGAAACTATGCCTATGTATTTAATAAGAAAAAATAATAAAATTCAGGAAGCATCCTCTTTCAAACAACTAAAATGAGATTTAACTGCACATTATCTCATTTAATATTTGGCATTTAGAATATATTTCTTCTCAGTTGGTAGAGGAAAAAAAAAAACCCACCAAATCCCACCATAGTTCATGATTTTCTAAGTTATCTTTCACAACTGCTTTTGTGCTTTTTTCGAATGAAGCTCCAAATGAAAAAGTTTAAATGTCTTCCTGAATTATGGTCATATTCTTTTCTTTTAAAGACTTTAGGGGTGAATAGAGAAAACTAAAAATAGGTTTACATGTCCCTGAAAATTGGTATTGGTCCAGAGGATGAATCTGGCCAAGCTTAAAAGAGAGCCACAGAAAACCAAGAATATTAATAAAAGATGATGAGCTCCCTAGCCCTGGAGCTAATGAATATGCCTCAGGATATAGAATGCCATATGATTTTGAAAAATAATAAGTTTTGTAGACTGACCTTTTTCCAGGATTGGATTAGTTTGAAGCAATCTATAAGGTCTGATATTTTCTTGGCCCTGAAGATAGTTTACAGCTATAGAAAATGTGCACTTTTGCCTAGAGTAAACAGTAGCCTGTCTCAGATAACTGAAAACCTACAGGTCTTGGATTGAGAGAGGTTTTCATCATGTTAATCATACTCCTCCCAAAGAGTACACAATAAGACATCCATTAATCCTGGTAGCGAACACACCATTGAATACTAGCCTGGAATCACCTGGCATTTATCTTTCATTTCTCACTACACTCCATTAAAACAAATGGCACTCGTGTTGCTAATGCATAATTTTTCTCACATGAGAATATCTTCTGGGGAAATACCTGTGACAGCACAAAAGAGAGGAACCAGCTTTATAATGCATGGAGCTCAAAGGGAGAAGGGAAATAAGCATTATGTAAGTGAGAAGAAGCTGGAAAAGCAATTTGAAGGAGATGATTACCAAAGTAGCAGATGCTGGCTTCTAAATTTTATCCTGTATCTCATGCAGCTGAAAGTTAAAAATGGGGCTGGGTGTGTGAAAACTCACTGGTTGAAGCTGTTCAAAATTGAGAGTAGTCAGATAAATCCAAGATTCGCATGACCCCTGGCAGCATTCACATCTCATCACCGTGATGAATGTCCCATTGATGCTTTGGGGAGCATCGATCACTTCAGCACCGAGTGCCCTTGCTGGAAACCATCTTGGTGATTTATAGGCATGGGCAGCCTGATTGTGGCCTTTCAAGCTCTACTGAGCTCAACAGGAGGCCTCCCAAGTCATTTAGTGAAAGAAAGTTTCATCTACTGTACAATTCCACCTTTCTGGCAGCCGAATTCTCATTATCTCACACATCTACAAAGGATCTGCCTATAAAGGTTTCAGTCCCTTTCAAGATCCACCTCCTTCCTATGAGATGCTCAAAAACAAAACAAAACAAAACTAACCACTCCGTGATTTTGTGGTTTCCTACATAGATAAGGTAACAGTTTGGATATTTATGTTCAAAGAATTTGTAAAACTAGATCCAGTTCACAGATAACCATCTCTGACCTACTTCCAGTAGGCACAGACACTTCCTCCTTAAAACAAAATGCTCAGTGGCTCCCTGAAGCCAACTTGCCCTGGGGACAAGTACTAACTCCAGATAATCTTTTATTGTCCAGGATAATCCTGTGCATGGTACAACATATAGTCAATATCAACTAGATACCAGGAGCAGCAACCTACAGGCCCCCGTTATAACAAAAAGATCAGTAGACATTGCCAAATGTCTCCCAGGCAGGGGGATCTTCACAGACCCTAGATTAAAAATCACTGATCTACCCCCAACCAACCTGTCTAGGAACCTTCTAGCTACAAACCTCACACACAAACCTTCTCATCCAGTGAAGTTTGAATGCTCCTTAGAGCCTAAAATATTGCTTGCATTTTGTTCTCATGTTATTCCAGAATGCCCTATTCACATCTTAAGATTCCACCTTATATTTTATATTCTAAATCCTAATTGTTTTTCTGGACATGTCAGTTAAAAAAATAAACTATGTTATTTAAAGTTTATGATTTTACCCCTGGTACTATAGTTAGTAATTATGAACTCACTCAGATCTCCTAATCAACAGCCTAATTTTTTCATTGTTTAATAAGAATAATAATGTCTAGTCTGTGAGAGGCAAAATGATACAGTATCCATGGACTGCTTTGGCAACTGTAGAATACAAATCTAAGGTATTATCAATAAACCATGAAGCACCTTCTGATATTTCGGTCAGTCATCATTTAGCTCTTGTACTGTGATTTACATGTTCACTCCTCCTTCAACTCTTCAGGTTCATTCCATGCAGACAAAAGTTATTCCATGACACTTTGGCATTTAATAAATATTGGTTTAAATCTGTGTGTGTGTGTGTGTGTGTGTGGTACTGGGGATTGAACCCAGGGCCTTGTGCATATGAGGCAAGCACTCTACCAACTGAGCTATATCCCCAGCCCCTAATTCTTTGTTTAATCGTGCAACCATTGCAAAACAAAAGCCTATCTTCCTACAGTCATCAATTCTTCACACCTTGGCCGTTCAAATTATTTTGACTATTCCTATCACCACCTCAAAGTTTGGATTTTTTTTGGGGGGTGGCAGGTAGGAAACCTCAGACTAATTCTAAAAACTCAGGAAATAGTAATAAGACATAGTTGAAGGAAGTAATGTGAAAACCAAAAAGGATTGGGTATGAGAGTTAGAACCAACTCAGCCTGCTCCTTTTCCATCTTACCCCACAAACAGCACATTTCTATCCTTCCATTTTTTTCCCTCCTTTGGCAGTGGCAAACCTGTTTATATTTATAAAAGCCCCCAAGTCAGCAATAACAATGGTTTCCATGCAGAATCATTTATACAATCTATATTACTGGTGTATCTTTATTATTTGGAGATGGACTTAATATTTGTTTAAAGCCAGGTCATTCAAAGACCAATGAATAAGGCTGGTAATCAATTTTTGTAGACTATACCTTAGTCAAAACAATCCCATGACATTAACCTCTTTTACTCAAAATCTATATGCAATTCCAAATTAGCAGTGACAAAAATATTTGTGATAACATTTATTGAAAACGTTAGTAAACTCTGGCAAAGTGATTAAATATTCATCTGTATAACACAGATGATAGTTCAATATAAAAACAGTCACATATGTAAAGCCAGAATGTACCTATAAAGAAGCAACTGGTTAAGTGTATTTGAAATAGAAATAAAATGATATAGAATCTAAGCCAATGGTGTTCTGCATTTTATGCAGTAAGTATTTACATTTAACTATTTAAATTTTTACAAATCTGATTGAATTGTTAATACTTTTGAAGGAATTTTTTGAAAATTGAGCAAAGATTCTTTTTTCTAATTTTAATTATATGTAAGCTAAAATTCTCATTGAGTTGATTTACTCAAAATAGACAATAACCAAGAGAGTATTGTAAGCGAGGCAGATTTGTTTAAAAAACTTTTGCAGTCTCTAATGTTGAAGTGAATCTTTCAAAAAAGAAAACACACACGCTAAATATGGAACCTGCATTTCCTGCTTGCATTAAGCAATGAATACTCATGGGTAGGGCATTTAAAAAACAGACCATAGTTCATTGCATATTGTACTCTGGCACTGCACAGGCAAGGGCTGGGGAGGGACCATCTAAGCTACTAGTCAAGTACATAAATATAGAGAGATACTCTTGTGGTTTATAAGTTCTATCTAGGATGAGAGCCTTTTAAAAAAAATCAATACATTCCCTAATTGATCCACTAGAACTTTCATTTTGACAGTGAGGAGTCGAGTCAGAAATAGTATCTGGTTGATTTAATTCAGCACTTTACAACAGTGAACCATGATTCAGATGTGGTTAGAATGATGTCTATGGAGATTTACAGTTGGATTTCAGAGGCTATTTCATTTCAAAAGCAGCCATCTTGACAGCTAATTGATAACTTGGAATTGTAGATGAGTTGTGAAGTTAGGCCAATTTCCCTAGAGTTAAAGGGAAAGAACTGATAAACTCCAGTTCTCATAATGGATCTGAATAAATACATCCCCAAAATACCAGAACTATGTCATTTGTTTAGATCCAAGGAAGAATAAAAGTAAATTTTTTTTTGAGAGAGAGAGAAAGAGAATTTTAATATTTATTTTTCAGTTTTCGGCTGACACAACATCTTTGTTTATATGTGGTGCTGAGGATCGAACCCGGGCCGCACGCATGCCAGGCCAGTGCGCTACCGCTTGATCCACATCCCCAGCCCCAAAAAGTAAATTTTTTTTAACCCAACAGATAAGTTTTATGAAAATTTAGTTATTTGCAGACTCTTAGAAGGTAATGACTCATGACTGTTCTGTAGTGCTTGCTTCAATGTTTTCATGTTTGGTAAAGCCAGAACTTTTCTAAAATTCCTCAATATCCAAAATTGAACAGACATCTAATAGTCTAGAAGTGCTTAACAAAGAGCAAGTTAGAGTTCTCTTAAACAGTTTTAGCCACAAAGAAAAAACCCCAAAGTCTCTTCTCATCAGAAAAATACATAATCTTGAAGTCTAAATTGGCCACACATTAGTATTATCAAGGGTCATATCAATCCATTAGAGACTATGTATTTTCAATATAGTGCTAAGAAAAATCTGATGAAAATCACGAGTATTTTGTCTGTAATTCAGCCTGTCTCCTCTAGACATAAAGATTATTGTCTTTTCTGAGAGTAGAATAAGGAAAATGGCTCTGATGAAGAAAGGAGTCCAAGGTCAAGGGAAATAAACCCAGTGCAAAAGGCTCCAAACTACTCTAAATAAAATAAGCAGCTGCATTTCCAGACAGCTTATCAAATTCCAAATAGTTCCACAGTTCTGAAAGTGAAGGTCCATCACAAACTCAGTCAAAAAGCTATTAATAAAAGCTCACACTGATACAGTCCCTATGTGTTAGGATCCTTTCTAAGATATTTACATCCATTTAACTGTCAATAACAGGTAAGCACTGCTACAATCTCCAAGGCCACACAGCTGTCACCATGGCAGAAGCAGAACAAGCAGGTACTCTTAGATACCACCTTACACTGAAACCATCTGCTGAAAAAAACCTCTGCTGAAACCATCTACCACCAAACTACACCTGAAGAACATGGTCCAAGCCTTTCTAAAATAGAAAGGGCCAATAATTCCAAGGAAAGGGTTATACCCAAATGACAGATACAGATACACCCCCCCATTTACTATGGGGTACATTAGGAAATAATCAGTTCTCTAGCAATTAACTAAAAAGTAAGAGTAATTTCCATTTTCCTGTGGAAATGCAGGAAAGTATAATGGATAAATCAGCAAGTATTTACTAAACACCTGCTAAGGGCCCAGTTCCGCTCTGAATTGCAGGTAATGTAAAAAAAAAAAAAAAAAAGTCAAAGAACATTATTTGCCCTATGGGACATCAACAAGATTTCTTCCAAATACCTTGCTGGATATGAGAAGAAATAAGAGTATAAAAGATTAAGGTGTAAGTTCATAGGTAATTAAGTACAAATAATTGTAACACAAACACTAAGTAAAACCGCCACCTTTTACCTTGAGAGAGCATTCCAAAGTTGTCAAAGTTTACACAATTAACAACCTCCCACAAAAACTTAAAAGAGATTTAAAAAAAAAATTCACTTGAGGGGCTGGGGGTGTGGCTCAGTAGTAGCATGCTTGCCTAGCATATGCAAGGCCCTGTGTTTGATCCCCAGCATTGCAAAAAGAAAAAGAATATTACTTGAAAGAAATGTGCACAGCCCATTATAAATTTACAGGATTTATAAATGCTAACTAAAAGAATAAATTTCAAAAGAAGATTCTAAGTTTAAGTGTATTACACTTAAAATAAGATTTGAGCTAATAGTGGTTATTTTCATGGTTTTCTTGGCTTTTCTTACCTCCTCCACCCAAAAGGAGCAGATGGGATGTGCAAAAAATAATATATGTAATTTTAATGAGCTCCTGGTTTCTATAAGGAGTCTACAAGGAGCTGGAGGAGGTGGTGAAATTGGAGCTCCTAGCTTTTTCACAGTCCTCTTAGACTTTGATACCTATGAAAGAATCAGGGAAAAATAACTTCTGCCTGAAATGCTTTACTTCCCCCATTAAATACACAAGTCAGAAAACTTCTTATTCTTTATTTCTACCTGATTTAATAGCATCTCACCTCTTGCCTCCTGAAACAAGAAAAAAAAACAGATTTATAGTTATAGCACATTGCTGTAGCCTGAGGACCATTACAGTGATACAGGAGGCTGTGGAGTTTACACGTATTTGCAAGAACTATTGCCCATCTTCAGAGCTGACTGTATACTCCTTCCTTTTACTTAACATCCAAATCTAAAAGTCTGTAAGAAAATGCAATCAACTCCAGATATAGTGATTGCAGTAAGAGACCTGTTGTAAAATTTAGACAATGCTTACCACTAAAAAGGTAGCACTTGCAGAAATTTTATAATGGTTCTCTTTTCAGATGACCTCTCTTTTTCTTAGTAATGACACAAACCCTGTCAATGTGGAACAACTATTGAAGCCTCAGGTTATGTGTGCGAGGTAAAGCCCTTTACACTCATTTTTCATTCATTTATCTCAATGACTATAGAGTATTTTGCCACTGAATGGTTTTGTTGTTGTTGTTTGGTGTTTATGTTGATTTGTTTATTTGGTACCAGGGATTGAACTCAAGGTTGTTTAACCACTGAGCCATATTGCCAGCGCCACCCCCGCAAACACCTTTTTTTTTTTTGACAGGGTCTTACTAAGTTGCTGAGGCTGGTTTTGAACCTGCAATCCTCCTCCTCAGCCTCCCAAGCTGCTGGGATTATTGTCATGTGCTACCACACCCAGCTGGATATTACTTCTGAAAAGCTAATTATAACACAACAAAATAATGAGGACTCAACCCATTTGTAAGCATTCGGATTACTTCCACAGGTGAATGCTTCCACAGATAGTCTTGACCTCAGTGGGGAAAGGAGCTCATCAAGAACAACAAGGATTTGTTAAAGGCAAGCCCCTTCTCAAGCACTGCAGAGATAGTATTTCTCAAAATATCCTTCAGTATGAGAAGTTTAAAACTTATTTTTCTATTGTATGGCCGATTACAATTTTATATTTTATTTTCTGATATTGAAGAATCAAGGGTGTCAGCAATGAGAATAATGTTCACGATAAAGGCTAATACTCAGTTCTGCTTAATATGAGTGACCATGGCATAGTTCTAAGCAAGGCCCATACATTAGTTCATGCTAACTTCACCACAGCTGTATGAGGAAAGGTGATGTTATTATACCAATTTTATAGTTGAAGAAACGGAACCAAAGACTAGCATTACTGCAGTTGTGAAACAGGATTCAGTCTCAGGCAATGCAGTCCAGTCTGTGCCCTCAAGTCCACACTATCAACTACACCCTAAGTGTCATCCCTGTACCACCTGCCATGACTCAATTGTAGGATCATATTGGAACATGCTATGGGCCCAATGTAATCTCTGTTGTAGCTACATTCATTCAATTATCAATCTCTTTCCAGAAAATGTATCTTCCAAAAGCCCATTTAGTAACATTTCTATAATAAGGCAAAGCTTACACCAGATGCCACCTGAAGCTCTTATTATTTTATGGCAAAAATCAAAGAATTTTTAAGCAACTTCTTTATGTACCAGACATGTGACAGTGAAACATGTTAACATCTATAGTTTTACCTCTTTCTAGTAAGAGATAACAAGTGCATTGGGCAACGATATTCAAATGCTTGGTGATGAAAGCAATAAACCCTGTCAAAGTCTCTTGCCTTATTCATAAAAATCAAAGCACATATCAAGAACAGTGCAATGGTAAACATTTCATTTGTGTTTATGAATTTTAATACTGTATTTACATTCTACTAAAATACTTTGGTGTTGAACAAAGTCCAGCAGGAGCATTTCCTTCAAAGAATTAAGAATTAGTTATCCACTTTCCACTATTAAAATTCTAGTCTCCTTTTGTAGGGTGCCTTTTTACATAACCCAAGCTCAACCACTAGTGAATGGATTAACTGGTGATGACAATAACTGGCTCCTCACATCAAATGCAAAAGAGACACAGTGAATACAACATCCTAACCCCTCAAGTACCAGATATTCACTTACATTACTTAAAGCTATGTTGTCTTAAAATGCATCACAGTGACTCAGGAGGCTGAGGCAGGAGGATCACAAGTTCAAGGTGGCCTCAACAACTCAGTGAGGCACTGTATCAAAATTTTAAAAAGCTGAGACATCGTGGCTCATTAGTTAAGTGTCCCTTCAGTTCCTAGTACGAAACAAACACACACACACACACACACACACACACACAATGAGTACAGAAAGTAGGACAAAGAAATGTTGGATTTTAAATGAGATACTAACAGAATCAGACTTGAACCTAACTCAGAGCCTGCGGCTAGCCCAGAAGCCACATACTTAATGCAGAGGAAATAACACAAGATGGAACCAAGATACCAAACTTTCAAGTTGCTTATTTAAAAAAAAATTCACAATGTTTAAGGATTAGATTAATTCTAGATAGGGAAGAGAGGTGGGAGGGAAAAGGAGGGGGAAGGGGATTAGCAAGGATGGTGGAATGTGATGGTCATCATTATACAAAGTACATGTATGAAGACTTGAATTGGGTGTCAACATACCTTATATACAGAGATATGAAAAATTGTGGTATATATGTGTATTATTATTGCTGTATGTATATAGGTGACTGTATGACCAATGTGATTCTGCAACCTGTACAATCAGAAAAATGAGAAATTATACCCCATAAAAAAAGAATTGTAATGCAAAAAAAGAGCACATGTATAATGGCATTAAAAAAAAACACTTCCATAAACCAAATTCAGTCTTAACTCCTGCTTTAAACATTGGTCTCATTTCACAGTTACCCACAAAAGTCCACAAGTTTGTTACTTTTTCCCTCAAACTCTGCATTGCAAAAGACTGTTGTAATTTCAAACCAAACAAAATAATATATTTTAATAATATATGCATCAACAATAAATTTGTTACTTTTCTTAGGGTTTCTGAAGGATCAAAAATAACTCTCATGCTCCATTAGAAGGATTAAACACAGGCTCTGGAGTCAGTACAATCATAGCATGAATCTCATTTCAGTTACAATCACATACCAGATCTAGATACGTTCTAGAACAGGTTTCTTATCCTCTCTCCATGTCTCAGTTTCTTTTCTATAAACAGCCCTTCAGGACTGTTGGGCTAAATGAGTAAAAACGTGATAAACCTGACACTTAGAAGATCCTCTTCAAAGGTAAGCCACCATAATGACTATTCTGAAGCCAAGAGGTTCCTAGAGGTCTCATCATAGATAAAGAAGACACCAATGCGGTGGTTTTTAAAAACTAAGAAAATGTTCCCCAATGAGACCACATTAAAATACCCTCCTATTGGTTTACTGTGAAACAATGAGCTTCAGAGAGTAATATCTTAACAATCAGCAGTCCCTTGCAGATGAGCTTTGACATCAGAAAAACAGGTTCAGCTGTGCCACAATCTTGACAGGTATCTTATGCTGACAATGAGTGTTCATCCTTCGTTTGTAGTCTTCTTCATCACACCATTATGGAAACAAGTTTTCAAAGTGTTATACTACACCTTAAACCACTTGTATTACTTTATGCCTTCATGTGGAAGAACTGTGAGCATCAGTGACTAGCCATAGCATGAGCACCTTCTACTCTCAAATTTCACACCTGCAGCCATACCACCAGGCCTAAATCATTATTACTGTTTCATTTCTCAAGACCGATATAAGCCACCAGGTGGAAGGAATTGGCATGTTTGGGTTTAAATGATAGTTAACCTCTAGTATGTTGAATAGTTCCCATGCACCACACTTCACATGCATTAATTCTCACAAAACCTCTAAGGTAGATATTATTACATGCATTACACCAAGAAGAAAACTGACACAGAAAGTTATGTCACCTGACCAAGGCCACATGAAAAGAAAGTGGCAAGGCTCAGATTCAATGACATCCAGCTTAGTCCCAAGCCAGAGTCCTTCCCTAGTGCACACAGTACCTCTAAAGTGTGACGTGATTGGTAGGTAGTACCTGATTTACCTTACCTCATATGAATATATTAATATCATAGTCTGTTACAAAACCTGAATGAACTCTAGTATAACAGCTAATATAGAATTACCTATAGAAGATAACTGCTAAATGCATATTTGTGCATGTGGGAATGTGGAATTTCAACACACATACCCATATACTATGTACACAAAAACACACTTTTGACTAATACAGCAAAATGGAAAAATGCAGGTCTATGTGCATCTGACTCTAGGAAACAAGATTAGAAAGTGGTTTTGCTGTGTTGGATTGTTGTTCATCCATTCTCTGTGGAACACTCTATGACAGCTCATGCTCTGCAGGATGATTATACATCCCAGCCAGTTTGACATAGCCATAGCTTTGTAGTTGGATTTGGCCAATGAAAAGTGGGCAGAAGTGATATATGACACCTCTGGTTTTAAGAGCCAACACATTGTCTCTGATCTCTCTGCCACAAAACTAGCAATATCTAACCACTTGTCAGTGTGGGAATCAATTGAAGAAGATGTGGCAGAATTGAATCCAAATTTTAATAGAAATGTCCTAGTAGCGAAAAAATAAACTTTTATTTTTTTAAGCTTATAACATTTGCAGGTGGTTATTGAAGCATGCCGAAGACTATATTGACTGACAGTCTCAAATATGATAAGGTGCCTTCACCAGAGCTTTAAAGCCTAGAGGTTAGTAGATATATGATCACCTTCATACTTGCTTCACAGCCAGACACAATCATGGCAGAAAAAAAAAGTATGACTTATTCTCTTCTTTGTCCTGGGGAATCTTTTTTTAATTTAACCTTCCCACCAGGTTTTTAATGGATGTTATTTATAGGAAGAGAGAAGGTCAAAGAACAAAAATCAACCATATTCAAACTTTCACACCTAAAATATTAATTCAAGTATTTAGAACTTCTATTTTCTTTAGAGGGGTGATCAAAATTTAAAATTCTATAACATATGGAATTATTTCAAATATCCAAAATGAGTAAGCAATCGCTTAAATTTTAACATATGTACAGTGGAAGGAGGCTTTGATTTGGAATTAGAAGACCTGGATATGGATTCTGGTCCTGCTCTGTAGCAACTATATTTTGAGATGCCAGTCCTATCCACACTCCTTTATTTGGAAGTGACCTCATCTTCATTCCCCTCCTAAAGCGCAGCCATGTTTCTGACAAATGAATGGTTAATCTTTATGCCAAGTAAATAACTTCCAACAACCAGCCCACAGTCTGCAAGGCCAGGCACCATATGGTACAAATGTACTTCATTTTCAAGCCTTCAGTGTCTACGAGACTGCATTATAATATCTTTTACTTATGCTAGATTGGACAGCTTTTTTAACTTGCAGTTTAAAAAAAATGCATTGATTAAAACATGTGAACTCTAAGTGAATTACTCTCCAAGCTTTAATTTCCTAAGATGCAGAATAGATTAAAATATCATCACTTGGTTGTTGTGAGATTCCAGTAATGTGAACATGGGCAAATATGTGGGAATGATCAATTTTAAAAGAAATTTCAGAGAAGCAATTCCAATCATTCCTGAATTAAATGTTTTTAGGAAATCATTAGTAACCAAATGCTTAGTATTACAACCACACTTCCCATATTAAAACTGTCAGATTTTATCAGAATAGAATATTTAAGTTTAACTTACAATATATTAAAACACCGTATATAATTGAATGATAGTATTTTCATTCCATATCCAAATTTAATTTTTTTAGATAGTGAATTTTAGCTGGTCCATTTAATGTTACACTTTCCTGTTCATTGCAGCTATCCTGTTCTTGTTTAACAATATATCATCCTTTGAAAGCATCATTTCTTTTGCAGTATATAATGAGTTTCAAGATAGTATCCTGGAATGACTTGTAGGAAAATCTAGAACTGATAGCAACTCACATTTTTGGAAAGAAAAGATACCCTGGGTTTATGCACACCTTTTTGGTGCCTAGGAGATTTTTGTTTTCCTTTCTTTCCCTTCACAGTCTAGAAAACAATGTTTACTCAAGAAGCTATTATCCTGGTTACTGACTTAACCTTGTCAATGTGGTGTTTAATAAGTACTCTCCCTATGCAAGTGGTATTTTCTTTGTAGCGAAACATTGACATTTTCATCCAAAATGACTTAAAGGAACTTAGGGAATATGGCTGGGAAATATATTTTAATATAGTTGATACATTCTAAGTAACTTATAGTACTATTTCTAAAAGTAAGAGGAAACTTAACTGCCTGATAAACTATGAACCTGATTTTAAATGCAAGCCTGTTATTTTATTCCCTATCACTGTTTTCTGGACCCCAAAGTTGTACTCATTTTTTGTCTTCATTTTACAACAATCTGAGACCAGGTACTTTGCAAAGTAAAGACATTTGTTTGGCTCATCATTCTGGTAGCTAGAAGATCCAAAAGAATGATACCAGCATCCCCATAAGAGTCCCCTGGCTGTGTCACAACAAGGCAGAGAAGTGGAAAGGGAACCAGTCCCATGCAGAAGGGACCAAGGCATGGGTGGCACTGCTGTAGAATAACCCACTCTCCTAAAAGTAATCCAGTCACAAGAGATCTGATCCGCTCCCACAAAATAGCCATTCATCTCTTCATGAAAATAGAATGTCCATGACCTAATTATCTTTCAGTGGGACCCACCTGCTACAGTTTCTACCACACCTCAACACTGCCACACTAGGGACCAAGTGCAACCATGGATTTTTGTAGAACAAATCATATCTAAACTATAGCACCTAAAATGTTGCTTTTTCAAGGATAGTTTTCAAAGAGGATAACATTTTAACTCTCCTATCATCTTTCTGTGATGGTCATTTTTAATAAAATACTTTAATCTTAATATTTTCAAGTAATCTTCCTTCTATGTGCCTGTAAATTGCTTGAGAGTCTATAAATTGCTAAAACGTCTCCTTTCAAAGGACACTAAATGTAGCAGCAATAGCATATTGAGGTTTAATGAATAAAGTAGCAGACTCCAGCTTGAAGAGCTAGATCTAGTTCAATCCCAGCTACACAGCGACAAATAAATAAAATCTGTACAGCCCTTCTCAGAGATATTCTATTATGTCTTAGTGCTATGTATTCCATAGTATCCTCAGTTTCTTCTTCATGAAAAAATCCTTCTGAGCTAAGCATTTTAACAAGAGACAACTCAAGAAAACTTAACCTACATGGTGTTGACTGATGGAAGAAAGTAGATGGGATCATTCAGAAGAAACGAGAAAAATCTTTAGACTCATAGTCCAAAAGCAAATGTATCATAAAGGCAAAATTCAGCACTAAATGTATTATATGAACTGTTCATTTCTATAAATACTTCAGAAAATAATTCTCCTTGTGAAGAGAGCCGGCAGTTAGCTATACAACTCATTAGAATACTTTTAAACCAAAATAAAATTATTCTCATTTCTGAAGCATTCAACATTCTAACACAGTGATTATCAAAAATCAGTCCTTGTATCAGATCATAGGTAGTATGTGGTCACCCACCAGGTTCATATTTCATGTACGCTGTTGAGTATATTAAGTAATTTATTAGGACTGCGGCTGATGAAGAATTAAGATAAAATATTGTCCTTAACACCACTCTAATAGTAAACTTCATTTCTCCCATCTTTGTCTTGTCTCAATTATAAATATAGAAATATGAGATGCCTAGGTTTTATTGTCTGACAGCTACAGATTCAAAATATTAAGTTAAAAAAATAATATTAAGTGTCCTTCAGTGGAAAGTTAATCTGTCTTAGGAGAGAGTGAATTAATGAAGATTTGATCCTTCTGGCCAGTGGGGAGACTCATTTTCTTGACAGATCCACTGCAAGTTCTATGGCAGCAAAGACATTACATGGAGGGCAGAGGTAAAACAATAAAACAGTTATTGAAGACCAGTATCTAAACTTGAGCAACATCAGGAAAAGAGACTACTCTGCAGTCCAAGTTCTAACAAAGATACAACATGCTAGAGCAGCCTGTACAACAAAAATTCCCATTATGAAAAGGTTGTGTTTTGTTTTGTCCAATAGGCAGTCATTGGTCCCACACAGCTGAGGAATTTAAATGTGGCTAGTATGACCAAGAATATAAAAGTATAGTTTTATTTCATTTTATTTAATTCAAATAATCACATGGGGCTAGAGGTTACCATATTGCAAAGTGAAAGTATAGGAACCTCATCCTAGAACAAGGGAGAGCATGACACATCGAAGACAGTAAGCACAAAGCAGGCAGATCAGATGAACATACAGGAGGCTGGGGCCACCAAAGTCTTACAGGGAGCTGATTCTGAATCAGTCACACTGTATTTTCATTTTAATCTTCTCAGAATGTTTGCACATTTGAGCCAAAGCATGTAACATACATCCTTACTACTTTATATCAAGTGTAGGTTCAATGATTTTAGCCATTTTTATGAAAGAAAAGAGAAAATACCACATTCCATCCATCCTATATCGTGAGTTGTGATTAAATATTGGCCCTATTCTTTTCAATAATAAAGCAACTTTAGGTTTTGTTAAGGAAAGCCACCCAACCCAGAAGGAAATTACCATTCACATTCTCTGCCCTAAGGTAAGGTAAGCAACAACTGCACACTCTTTTTCAGGTGGTAACAGCGCAATGTTTGCTCCTGCTTGAGGGGAACACATGTTGCCTTCATTAATTTTAATACTTATGACATGCATATATGTTAAATTCATACAAACTGAGAATCATTTTTTTACCACATAAAGTGGCTTAGCTGCAAAGATATCTTTCATGGTATTTTAAATGGCAGATCTGAGAACTAATTAAATGACTTATAATATTTAATAAAAGGCAATAATTCTGGACAAGGGGGATTCTTAATATTATTACCATGGATGAATCTGTACTTAAGTTCAGAAATCTAGATGTGTAATTAGGAAAGGAAATATATATTGAAGGGAGATTAGAATTTTAAAGATGAGAACTCATGAAGTAGTCATTATCTTACAGTTTTCTATACTTGCAGTAAAAAAATTAACACAAAGACCAACCTTTAAAGCAGCTATTAATGATAAATTACTAGCTTTCATAATGAATGATACATAGAAATCAAAAAAAATTATTCACTTTAGGTCTAAATACCTAATGGTATTTCAACTTCAACTATTGCAGTGCAATACAATTTTAACTTGATTTTATGTTGAAACTGCAAGATCTTAGCACCTCTCAATAATAAATTTAGAGTTTCATGTGTAGTGTTTAAAATGCTGCATACTAACCATCAAAAATGAAGCATTATTTCCAGGAAAGCAAAAAACCCAAGTCTTGATTCTTCTGCCACTGAATGTTTTCTGAGTTCTTAGGTGGAAAAAGAATGACAAATATTGGAAGATCCCAGAATACAGCACAGCTTTTACCACTCACATCTGAGCACTCAAATGAAAATGTACAGGCCATATTCATGCCAGAGACTGTTTCCATGTGAACTTCTTAAATTCCATTTTTAAGTATAGGAAATGTGTACCTGATGAAACCTATGAATTATTTGAAACTTTAGTGCAAAGTTAACATTTTTCCCAAATTGGAGTTTCATTGTACTGCTAAGCTTATTTGTTCCAGCCTTAATATGATGACTGTTCCTTCTTTGCATTTCTGTATGTACCAGTCCTCTGAACCATTAAGAATCTACATAATAACATGGACTATAATAACAATAGCAGCAATCTCTTCTAAAGCACCTACCACATTTAAAGCACAATGTTAGGTAATTCATGTATATTTTCTCTGCTTCCTAGAACAATCCAGTATAGGTAAGTATCAATATCCCATTTTACAGGCAATGAAATTGCAGGCCTACGGAGACTGAATAGCCTGTCCAAGGTCATCATCTAGTAACAAGAAGAGATGGAAATCAAATCAAAGTTAGCTTACAGCCCTCTACCACAGACCAAGGAATCAAACGAGTTGTAATACAGACATAATCAAAGGAATGAGGGAAAAGCTGCCCTGGGAAGACATTCTCTTTTCTCTGTGCCACCCTCATCCTCATGCTAATATCTCTGTCAGCAGCATTCTCCACAGCATCTCTCTGGCATGACAGTCACAGACATTAGCCAACACTGGTATTAATACCCGGGTGCCTGTTAGCAAAAGAAACAACGTGCAGGATAGTGCAACCTTGTGTAAGACACACACAAGATGTAGTTAAATCAAATTATATGAGATCCAATTTTTGAAAAGGATGCTTCAAGAATTATTATTATTATTATTATTATTATTATTATTATTATTATTATTATGGTAATTAGGTAAACAGTATATAGCCTAAAGACTTCTTGCGAATACGTTTTTATCAAAATAATCTATGCAATGCAAGGTGTAAACTTAGTATTTTGCTCTTTATAAGTTGATATGTATAACTAGAATATATAAATGTCAATGCTACAAGTAAACATGCAGTGCATTTTTCTCCCACAGAGGTTTAATTATTTTTCACAGGAAAACCAATGGGAATACAAGGACCCAGTCATTCCAAGAAGCCACTGTGGTACTTAGTCTCTTGGAACCATGAACAGTGGTGGTGCCTATTAGTCCTAGGTGATCACAACCATTCACCCTCACTACCAGTTCTGGTTTCTTTCCCTTAATATTTTCTATTTAAAAAGTGTTTCCTTGGGTATCTTTTATACCCCATTTTATTAAGTGTCATTTTTTAGTTATCTAGACAAATTCATGTGATTATGTTGCATAAAATATCTAGGAAATACAAATTTATAGGAACAGAAAATAGCAGTGATTGGCAGGATTGAGATTGACTGCAAAATACTGGTAGGGATTTGGGACTAGGTGAAAATTTTCTAAAACCTTACTGTAGTGATCATGGTACACTATAGATTAATTATAAATCATTGAATTTTATCTTACAATGGGTAAAATTTAGAGTATGTATAAATATACTTAAATTAAAATGTCAATACAATATTGCTTTATGTGGCTATATTTCTTATGTTCCACTTGGAAGAGAATGCTTATATCCAAAAGTACAAAGCCTATTAAAAGTGACATCACTGTACCAACCACCCAGGAATTTTCCAACTATTTTCATATGCTTTGTAGCTCATCTGCTTAAGTTCTGCAAGGGAAATAGAGCTGTTCCAATAGTTCATAAGTAGAAGTAGACTGAATAGGGGAATTAACTAAAATGTAAATACAATTAAAAGCCAATTTATTAAAATCAGAAAATTTTACTTTATGAAACAAATTTGATGCCTTTCTACTTTGCCAAAGCCAAATGGAATTCACTTTTTCCTATAATTAACAGGCAATTCTAAACAATAGAAGGGAGTTGGAAAGCTTATTCTTTTGACAACACGTGTGATGTCAGTGAGAGTCTTAGATTCTTCCTTCTTGTAGGTAAATCTTAATGGCAGCTGTAAGAATACGATGTACCTTTTGTTCCTCTTTAAAAACAGTGGAAAAGTTGTCTTTTCTCCTTCACAGGGTTGTGACAGGCATCACAGCCAAATTATACTCATATCCCATAAATCGGTAACTAAGCTTTCAAAGTTGTAATAAGTCATTATGTAAAGTTTCACCGGTTATTGAAAAAGCCCCTCAATATTACTGAGAACATTGCTCAAGTTGAACAACAACAGTCAGATAGTGGGTTAGGATCAGACACCAGCTGATAACAGGCATCCCTGATCTCAAGGAACTTATGGCCCTGAGGTGAACGATCTTTTGAATGGAATATGGTCAGCTCCTTCTTCCTAAGTGCTTAATACACTTATTGGTCACATCAGAGTACATTTTTTTCTGGCACAAGTTTCTGTACATGTAAACAGTTTCAGTCCTTCCAAATAAAAGTACTGTACTTTTGGTATGACTTAGTTTGTTATTCTCCCCCACAAAAACAAATTTAGAAAGCTACAAGACTCTAGATGAGGCAGAAGACACATCAGTTGCCCCCAACAAGCACCCTAATTGGTCACCTGATGACAGCTGCTCTGGTAACAATGAGATCCATCTATAAAATGGAATATCTACCACTTTGAAAATGACAGTTTAATTTGTATTTAAAATTGGAAGCCCCAATTCAAGGGAAATGCAACAATTCTAGTCCTCAATGGCATCTCTAATGAAAAAATTTGTTCTAAGCTCAGATGAGTGAACCAAAGGCATTTCCCCAACTGCTCCAATTAAATGAGGATAACTTAATAAAAGCCTTTGCATAGGATCTCAAAAACAACAGCATTTTGTGGATTCATACTTGGGACTGAATCAACTACACAGTCATTTCTTCTAGAAACAGGACACATACCAATACAGGCTTCCTTAACATACCCTCAACTCTGCCTTCTTTTCAACTTCCAGAATGTCACGAAATGCCTATACTCTGTAAAAATGCTCCACCCAGACACAACTGCTTGAATGCTGGTCAATGAGGAGCAATTTTTAACTGATGAGTTGCATTTGTATTTATCAGCCAAATATTACGAACATCTGCTGGTTAAGCTCAGTGGAGGGGAAATGCTGGTTGGCCATTGCAGAGGGGAGTTTGTATCTCTCCTAGAGATCCCTCTGCTGCAGCCCAACATCCTGGTTATTCTTAGTAAGCTTATATGACTAGAAAGTTCTTGGCTTCCTCTCTTTACAAGGTATAGCCTCAAGTAAAATGATCAACAGTACAGTACAATGTACTATATTTCTGTGCTGCCGTTAATCTGGAACCTGAAAAATCTTTGAAAAATATAGTAATCTCGACATCCATTTCTGAAATGGAGCCATTACTGAGACAGAATGAAACAACTCTTCAACGCTCCATATTTATTCTGCTAACAAAAAATATCACAGGCTGGACGACTTGAAGGAGGTCCCAAAAAGGTAACTGAAAACCATCGTCTAGTGTTGTGTTTTTCAATTTCTAAAGACTTTATAACCTTTCAAACTGTCTTCTGGCTCCAGAAAGCCCCACTAAGCTTTCCTCTGACTCTAGAATCAAGAACATCTTCTTTCAATCAATGCTGTGCCAGGCACGTAGAATGTGTTGGGCATTTGTGGTGCAAACTGCAAAACAAATGTCAATGAGAGCTGATTTCTATTTAATAGCAACAACACTTGCAAAACTCAAACACATATTTGAGTCTGGGAGTTTGGAAACGCCTTATTATGGGACTCAGAAGTCAAAAAGCATTCATTTTTAGTCCTGCAATCTGATTTGACCTGTGTCACCTCCTCTTTTTTTGAAGTCGCTGAAGTACAGAGGTATCACTGAGTTTTGTCTTTTAGTATGGAACACTGAAGATAAAGAATTAAGAGGAGGGCCAGGTAATTCAGATTAAGAACTTGCTTGCAGGGTAATGTAGCAATGCTTGGGGGATTCTGTCACTGGAAAACTAAGAAAATTTGACTTCATTCATCCCCTTATTTTGGACAGCTTATAGGTATAATAGCCTCTGCAATTGCCCAGATTGGTCATAACTTCGTGACTCCAAAAGACTGGGCAAATTATGATAAGAAGGTGATTCCTCCCTGCAGGAATCTAGAACCTTCCCAGACCTATATCACATCCAAGCCAGTTGAGACTAGGTTACTTACCTGAGTACCTTCCCGCTTTGCTGTGGCTTTTACAGCTGTGAAGACTACCTCTCAACCTCATTTCCAGAATTCTCTGTCAAGAAGACAGGTTCAGACATTGCTCCAGGGCTAAACTGCTAATACAAGCATTCTATTCATTGTAAAAATTTCCAGATATAATTTGGTACATGGCTTCAATTTCCTCAAGTTGCTATATAATCATTAATGTGGTATTGTCTCAAAAGTATACAGGATGTGCATGCTTTCAAGGCCCAGAATAACATCTGTGTTATCATACTCTCTGACCACAGCAGGATGGGGTATAAAAATTCCCCAGGAGATTTCAGCAGAGTTTAACATTGGTGGTTAGAATGCTTACTGTGTCTTATATTAACACAGTATTTATTGCTGTATTTAAGTGAAGCAATGCTACACCTTGCTTTGTTTCTAGAGCAAGTGGCTCACTTTGAACTAGATTTCGAAGTCACTAAATTTACTGGATAAAATAATTTAATCCAAACAGTATTTTTCTTACAACCATTGTGAGAGAAGTCTGTGCATATTTCTACATAGGTGGTCCATAAATTTCTGAAAACCTCGAGTCCCATTGTAAAATCTGAATAATCTTAGCAACCAGTAGATCACTATAAATGTGTGGCAACTTAAAATAAGATTGTATGGTTTGACACTCAATTAGTTTAAAGTGTTTTAAAAGGAACATGATTCCTTGAGATCATTCATAAAGAAGAGTCATGTCGTCAAGAAAATTTAGGAAACACTGCAGACTCTTACTCTGTATTTATAGAGCACAGCAGCATATTCAAGACTCTGAGAAGTCTTGCAGTAAAGTACCCCGTTTAATTATTTAACTCAGCATATTGTATATTCAGTAGCCAAAGAAACTGTTGATCACCGGATACTTTCCTCATGTGGTTACAGTCTGTGGCAGTGTGCACCTAAAATACATATTTCCTCTTAACCTTGCTGCTGCTTGAATCCATGAGATTTCCACATATTCTTTAAACAACTGAATAGATTAGTAACAACAGAGTTCATCCAGGGGTCTTTTTGCAAATACCTGGCACATTTGTCTCCCATGACTTGACTTCTTGCCCACTGTGGGGGAAGGACCGTGTGATCCTCACTGCTGCCTTCCCAGTGGTAGTACCAGGAAACCTTTGCTAAATCAATGAATAAATTCCCTCCACATTTCCAACATTGGGATGTTATGTGTTGAACAGCATTCCCAAAAATCTTGACTTGAGGTCTTAACTGCTAGTACCTTGGAATGTGATCTTTTTCTCAAGTCGTTAAAATACAGTCACTAGGATATATAGTAATCCAGTATGATCGGTTTACTTGTGAAAACAGGAAATCTGTACATAGAAAATACACAGAGGAAAGATGATGTAAAGACACATAGGAAAAAGATGGCCATGTGACTGAAAGCCAAAAAACAAACAAACTAAGGATTGCAGCAAATGTCAACAGCTAGAAAAGGCATGGAAGAATTCTCTCCTAAAGCTATCAGGGAGAACAGACTGGCCAACACTCTGATTGCAGAATTCAGGCCTGCAGAACTGTGACATGGTAAGCTTCTATTGTTTTAAGCCACCAAGTTTTTGCCACCAGGTTACAGTAGTCCTTGTGTATATGGATAGCCTATCTGCACTTAATTTTTTTTTTATGGTGGCTTAATAAGATGAACTGGATTAGCAAACTATTTCCTTCTATAGCATCTTTCATAATAAGCTCATTTATGTATTGTTTTACAAGTTAAATCTGTGGTTTCATTCAGCAAATCCATCTTTTGGAGGAAATCTAGACTCAAGCAAAATGATAATCAAAGACATACTGTGTATGAGCACTACTTAAATAGAAGAGCTCTACAGAGATGATGACATAGCACTGTGAATATACAATTTTTGATACACTTCACATCTGGAAAATTTATGTGCTCGAATTATTTTTCTTCCCATTATCTTCTAGTAGACACTAAAACATAACCATGCAGAATACTGGTATACCTGTCTTTCTGAAGTTCTTTGTCAAGATCAGCTCAATTTGAACCAAGTAGATTTGGTATTGGGAGCAATACAATTATGTTTGCAATTTAAATAGTCCATATTTTTAAAGAGATTACCTCACGTGAATTATGTTCTTTTTACTGTCTTAAAACACACAGTGAAATTCCTTACAGGAGGAACTGAGAGCTATTTGCTATACAATGAAGTTACTGTAGCTATTCTAAGAAGTAGACTAAGAAAAAGTACTTCTTGAATCTGCTGCTTTTTCATGTATACAGGCTTGTTCTACAAGGGCCATATTTGTCATGCTTATCTCACCTCAGAAATGGGGATCTCAAATCTTCGGAAGACATCAGTAACGAGGGGTCTTGCTGGTTATAGCTACTTAGAGTTCATAACCATAGTGGCCAGAAAGAAGCCAGAGGCCATTGATAAGGCACATATGTGTTTGAAAAATGTGGAGGGCAGTTTTCTCTCCTATTCTCAAAGACATATTGTACACATATTTAATGTACACATTGATATTCATGTTCACAGTTAGACAATTTTTTTTCCTCCTAGTAATTCAATAAAATAAGTTTTTAATTAATACCAATATCCAAACATGTTTAAACTATCATATCTATTACACTAATAATACTTATTGTGTGCAGGTACTGCAAACACAAGTAGCATCTCATTATGACACAATGTCTCATTAAAAATCTAATAACCGATGTAATTCTTGTTGAATGTCTAAACTTCTGTGGTAGTAAAAGAGTAAAAATTAAGTAAACAGGGTCTGGGGTTGTGACTCAATAGTAGAATGCTAGCCTTCCACATGCAGTACTCTGGGTTTGATCCTCAGCACCACGTAAAAATAAATAAACAAAATAGAGATATTGTGTCCAACTACAACTAAAAAATAAATAAATATTTTTTTAAAAATTAAGTAAACATAACCAAAGGGGGAGGGTGACACAGAGACCTAGGAATACTTCTGTGCGGTTTAACCTGATAAATCAAGTGTTTATCAACAAGAAACAACACTAAAGTGTTAATGTTAATGGCTCTTTGGTTAAGACTGTCTTAATATTTACAGTGTATCTTCATACTAAATGACTAGAGGAGGGTCTTTGTTCTAGAGTATGTTCCAAGAATAATATGCACTTAGGGTCCATATTTGGATTGATATTTACATATCAAAGAACTCCCTTCTTCTCAGGGGGCTGATCAGTATAAACCCATAGGCACTATTTAACCCTGTTATGATAGCAACTGCTTACTCTGGCAGGATTGAAAAGTCATCCACTTTTGCTGCGGACAGCTACTTCCTGATGCACTATGGCAGACATAACCTGTGTGTACTAAAAACGCTGCACAATGAAGAATACAATCCCAATACTCTAGGTTCAATATCTCAGTATCACTTAGCTTCAAAGTGATGGGTATTTACAACTTAGCTCTGAAAAGTAATCCAGTCCCCAGCATTGCAATGACCTTATAACCTGAGGCTTACAAACCGGATTTTGAAATAATTTGCTTTGTTTAAAAGCCAAGAAAGCCAAATCTACTTCTCTAACATCACTGCATTTGAAAAATAATAGGAAGTGCCAAAACACTTTACATTTCATGCTGCTATTGACTCTTCAGGATATTACCACTTCAGACAAAATGAGGAATGTCTGAGAATAGAGAAATCCTAGCCATCTTTGATGTTCCATATCAGACAGGGAAATGCTACAGACTGTCTCCTCTACAAACATCAAGTTGCACACCCTGGAATAATGCCAAAGAGAAACAGACATTAATGAGTTATTTTCTATTGTTATTCATTCTGTGGCAGTGCCTTATAATTATGCAAACTACTGAAGGGACAATTCAAAATCTAATCAGGATTAGGAAAAATCCTTACATTATCGCATTTTTTATAAGCCCCTTTGTTTTAGTATCTACTTAGCTAAGCTCTTTGGAATATGTCCCTCCTATAATAAATCAATTTGAATCTATTTTGTCTTCCATGTTTCTTTACACAATGCAAATAAGATGAGCTAAAAACTGACCTCCCCCAAAAGATTACGTCAGACCTAATTAATTTATATTAAATTGGTGGGTGGGGAGAAACTGATTCCATTTGACTTTCGTAAGTCTGCATTTTTCATATTCACTTTAATCATCTGAATCCTTACAAAGTACCAAATTACACTGTAATAAAAATGCTCAATTCCAACATAGAATATTAGATTATTTCACTTAAAAAAAAGTGCCAGAAAAATCACTTCTAGACCAAATTTGACACATTGAATCAAATTCAACCTAGTATACAGACTTTTGAATTGATTTTGTAGTATGTGGCCTGGCAAAATTCCAAAATTATTATCCTAAAAGAAAGTAATTTTGAACCCCTTCTTCAAAATTGGTTTTTCCATCCAAGTATTAGAATATTTAGCTACAAGGCAATACATTCCCCATCATAAATATTGATATAAATGCTTTGGAAAAGCAATTGTTGCTGATAATAAAAATTTCAGATTTCATAAAAAGGTTAAAAAAATGGAAGTTCTTTTATCTTCTAAATCCCATTGCTATTTCAGGGGTGACCCACTTAATGAGTTACTGCATGTGCTTTTATACATTTTACAAAGATGAGCATACTGCATTTTTTTTTCTACATAATACATCTTGGACATCTTCCCAATGATATCTATGCTATTTTTTGAAAAGTGCATATTTCACTGTATGGATTTACCATAATTTAATCAATTCCTAATTTATGAGCATTTCAGTCGTCTGCACTTTGGGATTTTACAAAACAATGTCAACATGAGAACCCTTGTTCAGACATCTCAGGAATTTACCTTTGGCTACAGAAGTACATGAACAGCAAAAGCGCCAAGCCAAGATTGCCAGAGTGCCTTCCATAAATCAGGTCCTGGTTCTTGCACTAACCACCACCAGTAGGTGAAATTCACATTTCCAGACCTTCACCTCTCAGGAAAAATGGTAGATAACTAGTCTCTGTTGGGCCCACTTCATGTAAACATTTTAAATCATGCTTCACTTATTCCTGTCAACATGATCCTATAATCCACCTAACATCTTCATTTTAACAGATGAAGAAGCAAGTTTAAAAAAGGTGAAATAGAGGAATAGCAGATTAAAACCTGGGCTTCCCATTCCCACATTCCTTCTTTCCCAGATCACTAGTTCTTGCATGAGAGAACATACTGTGGGTTCTTGTCCCACCAGCCATTATGGGAGGCCTCACTAACAACCCAAGCAGCAGATAAATTCTGAAACTGATATTTCTCAGCTCTGTTTAGAAGGTATCAATGTTTTGTTTTTGTTAGCCTTTAAAATGGGAGTAGAGGCAGTAAGGGATACATGAGGAAACAGAAAATAAAAATATAGCTTTTTATTGTCTTGGTTCTTTCATAAAACAAATCACCACACTTGGGAGGCAATGAGCTCTAAGCACCTGCCTGTGGCATGTGCTCAAGAGCTTCACAGCCACAGCCCTCTGCAACCCATGTTGAGGAAACCTGTGGGTGTGGCATCATCTTGGCATTCTGGGGTCGTTTTGCTGTCCAAGAATGAAGGACATCTGGATGTCCTAGATGCCAGAAGTCAACAGGATTGTAAATGAAATCAACCCCAAATTACATAAGTGCTACAACTTGTAATTTGTCAATTTGGCCAATTATTTTCAATCTCCCAATCCTCTCACCAAATCAGAAAAATTTAAAAAATTGCTGAGAAGTGTCCATTCAGCTCCTTGGCCCATTTATTGATTGGGTTGTTTGTTTTTATGGTGTTAAATATTTTGAGTTCTTTATATATTCTGGAAATTAGTACTCTCACGTGCATGTCTCAAAAATTTGCTCTCAAAAATAAAGGCTCTCTCTTCACCTCATTATTTCTTTAGCAGAGAAGAAGCTTTTTAGTTTGAATCCATATCATTATTAATTCTTGATTTTATTTATTGCGCTTTAGGAGTCTTGTTAAGGAAGCCAGGGCCTAACCTGACATGATGAAAATTTGGGCTTACTTTTTCCTCTATTAGGTGCAGGGTCTCTGGACTAATTCCTAGGTCCTTGATCCACTTTGAGTTGAGTTTTGTGCATGGTGAGAGAGAGAGATTTAATTTCATTTTGCTGCATATAGATTTCCAGTTTTCCCAGCACCATTTGTTGAAGAGGCTATCTTTTCTCCAACATATGTTTTTGGCGCCTTTGTCTAGTATGAGATAACTTTTATGTGAGTTTGTCTCTGACTTCTATTCTGTACTCAGAAGAAGATATACAATCAGTCAACAAATATATGAAAAAATGTTCAACATCTCTAGTAATTAGAGAAATGCAAATCAAAACTACTCTAAGATTTCACCTCACTCCAGTCAGAATGGCAGTTATCAAGAATACAAGTAACAATAAGTATTGGTGAGGATGTGGGGAAAAGGGTTTACTCATACATTGCCAGTGAGACTGCAAATTGGTGCAACCACTCTGGAAGGCAATATGGAGATTCCTTAGAAAACTTGGAATGGAACCACCATTTGACCCAGCTGTCCCACTCCTCGGTTTATACCCAAAGGACTTAAAAACAGCATACTACAGGGGCACAGTCACATCAATGTTTGTAACAGCTCAATTCACAATAGCTCAACTGTGGAAGCAACCTAGATGCCCTTCAACATATGAATGGATAAAGAAACTGTGATATATATACACAATTGAATATTACTCCGCATTAAAAGAATAAAATTATGGCATTTGCAGGTAAATGGATAGAGTTGAAGAATCTCATGCTAAACGAAGTAAGCCAATCCTAAAAAAACAAAGGCCGAATGTTCTCTCTGATAAGTGAGAAAATAAAGGGGGGTGTGGGTAATGGGAAAAATGGAGGAACTTTGGACAAAGGGGAGGGAGGTGAGAAGAGGGGATGTATGGGTAGGAAAAATAGTGGAATGAGATGGACATCATTACCCAAGGTACATGTATGACTACACATATGGTGTGTCTAACCAGAGAAAAAGTTGTGTTGCAATTGTATACAAGGAATCAAAATGTATTCTGCTATCATATATACCTAATTAGAATGAATTAATTAATTAAAAAAGGAAAAGTAATTACATAGAAAAACAATTACTAAAATGTTCTAATAAATTTTTGAACAATTTTCTTAAAGTGGATTTAAGTTACAAATTAAATCAGGTAAAAAAGAAATAAGTGATCAGGTAATTACTGGAAGGACAAACAAACAACAGACACTTGGTCTTATTTATCAAGTTAGAGTTGAACACTTTCCAGAAAAAGTGAGACAGATAACATGAATACATATGAGAGTATTTTTTTTGAGAGAGAGAGAATTTTAATATTTATTTTTTAGTTTTCAGTGGACACAACATCTTTGTTTGTATGTGGTGCTGAGGATCGAACCCGGACCGCACGCATGCCAGGAGAGCACGCTACCACTTGAGCCACATCTCCAGCCCCAACATATGAGAGTATTTTTAAGGAGTTAATTTTTTAAAAATCTGAAGTTCTTAAAAAGATTCACAAACAACAATAAAGAGGTCAAAAGAATATGGACCAAGGAGTCAGAGAACTGGTTTTAAATGTTGTTCCACCAAAATATTTACAAGTTTTAAGGAAGCAATGTAGCTGGAACATAGTTGGCCTTCAACAGATGCTTTTCTTCTGCTAGTTTTACTCTGTACATATTTGCTATGCATCTACTTTGTGCCAAATGATAACCTAAGTTCTGAGCTGTCCAATATAATAGCCACTGGCCACGTGTGACCATTAAACACAGGAAATGTAGTCAGTATGAACTGAGCTGTTTTGTACTTGTAAAAACATCCCAAAATTTTACAGATGTAAGTTTAAAACACATTTAAAGTATAATAATTTTAAGCAAATCATGTTGAAATGACAGTTATCTAGACCTATTGAGTTAAATATCCTTTAAAAAGATGAAACGAATGTATTTAACATGTCTTCTAGACAATTTTAAATTATATTGTGGCTACATTCTGTTTCGGCTGGACAGCAGATTCAAGCTTTCCAAATTTTAATGTGCACAAGACTCATCTGGGGTCTTAGTAAAATCAGGTACATGATTTAGCATGGGTGGGGGAGCACAAGATACTGCATTTCCAACAAGCTCTCGGTGATTCTGAGGTAGCTTGGTCTTTAGGCCTCACTTTGAGTAAATAAGGCTCTAGACACATTCTTGCAGTCCTGAGGGTCTGTTTTCAGCCCATGAGGAGAGAAGAACAGAAATTGAGGAAACAGTAAACATTTAGACTCCAAGAGAGCAAATTAACATTATTTCAACATCCAACTGTGTGGGTGACCCCTAGACTGATCCTGAACAGGACACAGATGAGCTCGAATGTTGGACTTACATGACGGACCTCAGCTATTGCTAGTGACCTATCACAGAGTACTGAAGTTTTTACAAGTGTACTGTATAAACACAGTAGTATCAGAAGCACTGCTCCAAAGTATAGACCATCTTGACCAAACGGGACTCACAGAATATCAGAGTATGGTCCATTAGGAAATATAAAATCTTCCTGGTTAAATTAATTTTATAAAAACAGTAAACAAAATTAAACTGATATCTTTACTGCAGAACTTATCAGAACGTTCAATATGCCCAGGAGCCTTTGTATCTCCAAGAGAAGATGTTTCCCTAGTGTTCTGGCTACCAAAATACCTCTACCCTGTACCATCCTCACCATATCTCAGGAAGTGGTGCTTTGTGGGATTACGGTGTATGAAATCACTTTCTTAAATGATTTGAAGTATCTTGGCTTTTTCAGCCATTTCAGAATCACTAATTAAGTACTAATTAAAATTAACCTATAGTACAGTTATTACCATGCCTAAGAACAGTCCAATAAAATTTTAATTTGTAAAAGGTAATTTATGCCCTAAGCTGACACTTACTCTAGTAACATTAGAATGGTTGTTTTACCATTTACATATATCACCATGAAATATAATTTAAAAACACACAGTGACATGATACCACAGTATTATTCTGTCTTGAACACATTACCTTTTACAATTCTATCATAAGGCTAATTTGGAGTTTAATTTAGATAACCTATTTGCTATCCTAGAATCTTTCTCCAATGACATCCGTAATGAACTATCACCACCCTACTGAGTATAAAAATTTACTAGTCAGGCTGAGTTCTCTCTTTACAAAATCATACTTCCTAAGAAATTAGAGACTAATGTATAAGGTGTGACATATCTGTTTAATTTCTTGAAAAAAATTTTCATCTCCATGCCTCAAGGAGTCTCAGAGCAAAGTGAAATGAGGCTGATGTCTACAACTTAAACATTGAAAAATAAAGATGGTCCTCAACTACCACCAGCAGCAGGAATACCTCTGGCCAGAAAACTGCAACTCCCCATTACTTTTGTAAAATTAGCATGTTAAATTAAAGGATCTAATTTTAATAAGTCAATAAAATAGTCTTTTTTGTTTTTATTCATTATTGAACGATGAGTAGCTGTAGCAAGTATATTATAGCTGTGATATTTACAAGAATATAAAATGAATAGAATGAATTAGACATAAACGTCTATGCTTTTATGTCAAAATCCACTGTCATGTACATCTAAAAAGAATAAAAAATATGTATAAAATGTTGTTTCACTAACACATCCTTAGCACCTAGAAAAGGGCTTGGCACATGGTACACATTTAACAAAGATGTTTTAGTAAATATTCAGGTCTCTTTTTTTATAAGGAAACATAGGAATTGAGCATGTGTTTGTTGTAGAAAGACTAGAAAAGATATAGAATTTAATGTTGAAAACAAAAAAAACACTCATGTTACCTTTCCTGTCCATTTGCACTTTGACGCCTACATTTTAAGACACTTATTTTCTCTCAATCAACATGAAATCACACTCCATAATTCATTTTCTCAAACATTGCTTCATTACAAATAACTACAGAAGCACTCATTATGAATACACAAAATTTAAGAAAGGCTCAACTATTGAAGTGTCTTAAATTATTCTACCTCCTCTGGCTCATCTTCCCCTCTGTCTGCAAAGAAATATTCTTTAGACAAATCATTGTGCATATCCCTCACAGTATTAAGAAGTACATGTTATTACAAAAACATGCACATTTTAAAACCTTTGATATGCATTTCTAAACTATCCTTCAAAAGTCTGTAACCTCTTCCACCCCATGGAAGACTATTCTTCAGAGTTTTAACTCAAAGTCAGAGGCTGTGACTCAAAAACTCCACTTTCATTGCCTTCTACTTCAACACCAACAAATGGCATCTATTAAGTAACAAGTGGCTGTGGTTGCCACTATATGAGACTTTTAAAATCAAACACTTCCCCCAGGAAATCAGCCATATAAAACTACTATAAAATATGGGCTTGCTCTCAAGCACACAGGAGGTGAAAAATTCTAGAGTTCAAAACAGAAGAAATGACAGTGTGAAAAAAATAAGAGTGGTACATTCCATCAGGTAAAATGAGGAATTTTTAATTTTATGCCAATTAGAGTATTTTGATAAAAGTGAAACTATCTGAGAAGTCAGATACTATCTGATGTTTGAAGGAGTAAAGGCGAGATGCCCTATTTTCTGAAATGGGGTGAGTCCATGTGACCTTACAGGGTTATATTCTCAGTAAAGTCCAATAGAGGATATTCTCCTTAAAATTCTAAATTAGAATGTGGGTAAGCTGAAAAAGTATCAAATTAATGGACAACATCAATCCTAGCACTTTTAAACACAAGGATCAAGGCATCTGAAAAATTCAGGAAGAGGAAGGTCATCATGATTTTAAAGCATAAACTTATGCAATAGATGAGGTGCTAATTCATGTCAGGGGGCATGACAGCTCTTTAGGGTGTGATACACAAATTTCCATCCATACCCAAGTCTATTTATTGGCATCCATTGTACTTAACAGCAGTCATCTGCAAACAACATTAACTTTACCTTCTGCCCCACCCCCCATGGCCTGCTCCAACTAAATTACTGACATTTTAATTTATATGGTATTTCTAACAAACCCAAGACTAGATTTCTGGTTAGAAATTCAAGCATTAGCTATTTAGGAAGCTGCCAAGGTCTTAAAGATCTAAGAGAATATGATGAGTTTAGGGACCGGGATTCAATGACAAGCTGATGAAATTACACTGCTTGAGCCCAGCTGAAAAGCAGGAAGAGGAGGGAAATCAGCACTGTTCTCTTGTTATTGTTTTTTAAGCCAAATTATCTTTTCTGCATGAACCATGGCCTTTGCCCATGAGATGTACAGACCCTAATAGAATACTGCCTAGGGATCCACAAGGCCCAGTCTCTGAAATACCTATTTATATGAGGACTCATGTAATGGACATCTGCAGGGGTACAAGTGGTCCTTTTCCAACCATCAGGGAACACTGTGGAAGAGTACTACATCGAGAAACTCATCTGTCATACTTTCTCAAAACACCACCACAGATTCATTTAAGTGGTGTACAAAACTTCCATGATGACAAATTCTTCAAGTATTTTTCAAAACATATAACATATGTTTATTTTCCTTTCACTATAATCTGGCTGTTATAAAAAAAAAAAAAAAAGGAAAAACATTGGATTGCTTCTCTATCTTGGTTGGTGAAAATTCCCAGCCATATGGTTACAATCAAGGGTCAAATTGCTAATGACACTAAAATCAACGAAAGCCCTAAAATTAGAGGGTGGGGTTCACTTGATGCCCCACCCACCTTAACTCCTTTTTTAGGATTAAAAAACAAAAAAGCTTTAAGCATTTGTGCTTCTTGGTTGGTGTATTCAAAACTGCCATGCCATGAGATATATATTTCATGCTCCATGTTTGCCTCTTCCTTCACCCTTCCACCCCAACCTCCACCACCACACCCAGAATAGAAGGGAAAGACCAGCCACTTCTGGCCCTATGATCTGAAAGGAGGTAAATAGTTCAGTCTGACCTAAAAACATTTCAATTCCATAGAGACCAAACTAATTGTATAACTTTAAGGACTCTTTTACTGCTTTCTAAAATATTTTCTAAGGAATCAAAACAATGAAATGAATCAGATATAATTTTCCTATGTACTTACATGAATACATCATAGTGAACTCCACCATCATGAATATCCATAAGAATGGGTCCCTAACTAGAATTAGATATATTCCATGCTTGTATAATTATATCAAAATGAATTCTACTGTCATGTATAACTAAAATAAAAATAAGTAAAAAAAAATTACCAAGAAAATAAAGTGCATGAAGCAATAAAAAAGGAAGACATGTTGTATTGTCTTTCATTAAGATTAAATAACTATTTTGATTTTGATGAAATTTTTTAAATACTTGATTTTATGAAAATTTTTAAACACTTCAACTGTCCATACTCCAACTTTTATGAGGAAAATGTAGAGTTCTATCTAGTGACATCTGATTATAGAGACTACAAAATCCGTTGGTTAAATTTGAAGACTTGCTCTGAAGATAGAGCTTCATCCTGGATACATGTCCCCCCTCCCCATTTTTCCCAATAATAAAAGTCTATTTTGTCTGGTTACTCTGCGGCAGGGTCCTTTTCTGTCTTCTGCCATAGAACTGTGTATCCCAGCCAGAACCCAGGTGACAAACCCTTGCTTTAAAAGCAATCTTTTCTAAGCTGAATTAAATGAATTCAATAAATATTCATTGAGGATATCTTCTGTACCAGGCACCTTTCTAGGCACTGGAAGAACAACAGTAACCAAAATTAACAAGTTATCTCTGCCCATGGTTGTTTCCGCCACTCCCTTTGGACTAAATGTGGATTGAAAACTCACAGGGTTCCAGACATTTGGCACCAAATATTTCAATGAATTACACACACACACACACACAATCCCACCATCAAGAAGTTGCAATTTACCTGTTCTTTCCTGCACAATTTTTGTTGTTCTCTTGTTTACTTTGTTGAAAGTGAATCCTAAAATCTTTGGACTCCACTCAGCCTACACAAAATATTATAATAATAATTTAAGTACTGAACATAGAGAATTTACACACATTTGTTATTTTTAAGTGTTCCTGAACTATTGGGGGGTGGAACCTCCCAAGATACCTACAAAGCAAGTGACATTGTTGAAAAATTTGACTCAATTTAGAGCTGATAATTTGTTAGGTACTCACCAGAATCTCAATCTGTTTGTCAATACCTCCCCTCCTATCTAACCTTCCCTCTGCTCATTCTCTATAGACTCAACCTTTCTTTATTTTCTCCCCACATTTCTGTATTTCAATTAAGTGATACCTTCAGTCGAACTGCCTTCCTTACTAAGACCCAAAGTATATTTTCTTTGATTCCTACTTAGAAGGCACATTAAAAGATAAGCCTCAATTAGATTACAGATTCAAAAATTATTCAAAAAGGGATTTCATTTAATTAGATTTTTTTTGAGTGTAGAAAAGGGTGTATTAAGCATGATGAGATGAAAGGGCTCTGAGCAAAGTTACACACAATAATGTCAGAAAGGTTTTCCATGCAAGTAATAATTAAGTCATCTCTGCTTGTACTATCACAGAATTTGAATATGGAAAAGTATCACATACACAAAGCACAATAATGAAATCTGAGAAAATTTGAATGCATTATATAGGTAACAAAAGAATAAACAAGATGAAAACACAATGGTATTAATCTGAAATCATTCTGTTATTAATATCTTAACACTTAGATATCTGAAAAATGTAGGTATGTTTTTCTTTGAAATTTTAACAGTGTATGGTAATACATAAGTCTACTATATTTTATCCTGGTACATGAGGCAGAATATATACTTGCAGTTATATGTAACATTGTAACTTCATAATACATAACTATTTTATTATAAAAGCAAATTACATGTGCACATATGCATGTATGTTTTTAATTATAAGTACCTGCCCTTATATATTGTGCAACTGTGAAATTTAAGATGCTGGATCTGAATGCACCCAAACAAAACAAAACAAAACAGAACTGACTGCAAATAACTATCCTAGAAGCCTGAACAATGTGCAATCATGGCACAATGATCTTAGCTTGCAGATGTGAATGTGTCTTTATTAAAAGGGTTATTCCTCAAGATGGGTGCAACAACACCAATTACTCTCTATTCCTGAACCTCCATATGCACAATGAGGGGATCAGGACTTGAAACAGTGCCATGGTGTAAAAGGGAAATGACGGAGGAGAAGAAATGCGCTTTGGATTAATGAGCTGGCATATACACCACGGCCTTAATGGGCAACGCTGACAGGGTTCAATTACAGCAGAGTGTGCAGCCTCATTACTGCCAGTGGCTGTCACTTAGGGCTCTGGTGCAGAGGAGACTCCACTGACTGCAGACAAAGGGAAAGGGAAACATGAAAACAAAAGACATTAACAGAGCATCTTTAGGAGCAAAGACCCCACCCTACACCACACACACACACACACACACACACACACACACACACGGGTACACACACAGGCTCTTTATATTTACAATTGGTGAACTTTCCTTGGCTTATCTTACTAATTGCTTATTACACCTAAGGCTTTTAGGCAGAAATATAATTTAATTAAGAACTAGTGTCAGGCCAATATTTTAAAACAGGACCCTTAATTACTATTCCTCCTTAAAAAAAAAAAAAAAACCCACATTAAAATTATTCCCCTTTTTACTAAGCACTATGAACCTTAAAGGTTCTTAGTCTGCATTGTCTGCATAACTACTATCATCATTTACCATATAATTTTTATTATGTAGTCAAAATTAAAAGTTCGAAAAGTTATTTTGATTCTATCACTGGCTGTATGTAAATTTTCTAGGCTACTTAAATTATCTTTATGTCCTGGTGTTTAGGTGCTAAATGAAAATTTGATAAGGCCTAATAAAGGTTTCAACAATGTGTGAGACAGTCTTGCCACAGAAAACTCTTTCCTAAAATGCCTTCCATGAATTCACTTATAAAATACAAAAGACTACCTCTGTTTCATGAAAAAAATAACTCTTTTCTTCTATAAAAACAAAGAGATTCAAAAGCAGTGACTTGATGTGAACAAAATAATCAGTTATTAATATTAAATGATTATCTATTTCTATGCATTTATATAAATTTACTCTAAATTTTTATACAAGATATATAGTATTATCTGATATGAATTATAATCTTAGAATAATTACTTGAATAGTAAATTATAATGCTGACTTTTTATCTCTTACAAAAACATCTCTAGTTGACTCTTGGCAACCCTTCTTTAAATAATTGGATTACTATTCAATAATGGATGACCATTAGAAACAAAATCAATCTTAGTGGAGATAATTCAGGAAATGTTATAGCTGTCTTAAAAAAAACAAACAATAATAAAAATTCTGATTGCTCAAATATCATTTTCAACCCTCCTTCCTGAAACCATAATCAATGTATAGTGTTGAGATTGATTTAAGCCCCCAAATCCAGAGGAATAACCCATAAATGCATGGTACACATATTGCTGGGTTAAATGAAGCCAAGATTAAAAGAAACATGAAAGGAGGAAACTAATCACAAACAAGTGGACATTTTCCATACCAACTGGACCATCCTTTGAAAAAGGCCAATGTATGTCCACATAGAAAAGAGGTGAAAAGCAGCCATTTTCTACAAGGGATTCAAATTAAGAATGTTTCTAATACAGGCGGATGACAGAAACAAAGCATAATTATGACTCTGAAGAGAAAACGTAACAGAAACAAAATACAAACATTTCCATTCATTATTATAACATCACATGTATTCTTATCCTAACACTTAATGGATAATTAGAATACAAACAAAATTAACTTATTTCAACAAAGCACCCTTTCACACTCAGGTGGTCATTTCCAACTTCAAGTACCAGTTTAGACAGCAGATCTCCTACTCATCCTATTTGCCCAAAGTCCAGGAGCTTCTGCTGCCCGGTTTCACACCCTGCATCCACTGGTATCAAAAAGTAGAGAGAACCAGGGAGGTCCGTCAACTGCCTGGTCCCAAATGGCTGCGAGCTAACCTCCCATGTTTGGCTGAGGTTTACTCACACCACCTCCCTCCACCTAGGGCACCTGCGTCCAGACTCATCTCTACAGTCAATTGCACAACCTTGATAGTCAAACTGAAGGATGAAGTCCTTCCCCAGGAAACCAACAATATATCAATTAGCATAATTCATCCTGTAACACTCACTGTGCATGGAGAGGACCATTGCTTTGCAGGGTATTTTAGATGGCACTGAATAGCCCTGTGAATACGAATGAAAGTGAATCACTTAGGCCTGTACATTTCAAAGTGGAGACATTAAGGCAATCTTTACCCAGTTTTACTAGGCTACAGAAAGAGTAAGATATATATAAAGCATCTTAGTGTAAAAAGCTTGGCTATTGGAAAATGTTGACTTCCCCTTTCCCCACCCTTTACTGTAATGCATGACTTCATTATACCCTCAGACCCATAGCACTTTGTGGCTTGTGTCCCCTCTCAGATCTGCCAAGTTAAGCCACAAGAGTGTAGGATGAAGACTGCCACAGCTTAAGTGCTGTGCAACCACTAAAAATATATTTTATATATTCCTCTGATCTCACGGATATAATTGGCAGGGACAAAAATATACTGCAACCCATCTCATCATTTCCTGCCGACAGTGCTCATAAGTTCAAGGAGAGTGCTTGTCTTTTAGTCCTTAGTTTAGTCTTTTAAAAGCCTTTACAATTTTTATTTGGGATATTTGTTATTGCTGAAACACACTTTGCTCTCTTTGAAGGTTTCAGTTGCTGTCTTGAGTAACATTCTTTTTTACTCCCAACATATGGAAAACTATATACCAAGCCATAGGTATAGTCAAGGAGAAGGAAAAGGAGATGACATTAGAAGGGAATATACAGAAAGACACAACCTACTAAATATGTTTACACCCTAGTATAGATTGATTTTAATTTTACTTTATATTCTTTTGTCTTTTTACATTATGAGTTAATTTCTATTTTTAAAGAAAAATTAACATTAAATTTAAAATTTTTAGTTGTAATACAGATTAAATTTAAATTTAAAAAATAATTACTAGCATTTCTCCAACTGTAAGATGTGTGGCCTCCAGCAGAACATGTCTAATTGCTTCTTGAATCTTAAGATCTTTCTTTGGACTGGTATCCCCAGCTTCAGGCCTGCCCACACTCCCTGGCCACTGGCATATGGAGAGAACATTAGCACACAAGAGTTACTCACCTCAACTGGTAGATAGACATAGCTAAGCCAGACTCAGCAACACCCCACCAATAAACTGTCTTTTCTCCTGGGAATATTTGGTGAGTTCTCCACTCCCAAGACAATGACTTGAAGGTGATTCAGCCAACAACATTCACTTCCCCAGACTTAAATCAGCTCAAGCCTTCTTCCCTCTACTGACTTCCAAGCCTATGATCAATTCCAACATTTAATAGCTGCGAGGTTCCAAAATTAGCTAGGGTCTGTTCCACCTATAACCATAAATAAGGTCATCCCACGAACACTCCAAGCAACAGCGGTGGTTCTAATTACGGCAATCACTCAGGCTGCCAACCACTCTTCCTCTCACCTCCTACCTTCCCATCACTCAGACAAACCAAAATTCTCACACCTTCCTTTAATCTACCTGTATCCTCCCAGGTTCAAGATCCCTCACTTTATATACCCTAATTCCTTTTACAATCCCAATTACTGGACCCTGTCCTTTTTGTAGACTTCATACATCAGTGTCCCTCAAATTTCAATGAGCTTACCAATTTCAAAAGGCTTAAATGAAAATAATTTGTGTTCGACACACAAATCTCAGGAGATAGCTGAAATGTATATTTTAAAAAAATAGGACTTAGATTTAAAAAAAAAAAAAAAAGCCACAGATCCTGTATTTCTAAAAAGCTCCAAGGTGAGGCCTATACTAAACATCTTGCTAAGTTGAATACCACATCTGTGTCCTTCTTAGTTTCCTGGACCTTAGTATTCCCAATTGTTAAGCCTCACTTGCCCTTCTAGCTTGGACATTGCACAGACAACATCTTGTTGCAAACATGATGCTAGGATTGTATAATACCAAGACAACTATTCTCTACAGAAAAAGTCAATTCAGTTATCTTGGATCCTAAAAATGCCCCCAAGATACTATATTCTTCACCATATACAGTTGGACTATTAAAAAATACTAAATTTTCCAGTCACTTAAATGAAAATAATTTGTGTTAGATATACAAACCAAGAAATACAGTCTAGGTCTGAGTTTCATAAATGATCATTTATGCTACAAACTGCTCTTACACTATATTACTGAAATATATAGGCCTAACCATAGTTTCTCTTTAAATTTCCTAGACTATAGAGCACATGACTTCATTCTGCAGAAAACAGATCCATATTGCTTTACCCTACAACTGCTTCTTCCTCAAAAAAGTACACAGGTTATATAATAAGATAATCCCAAGTATGAGCAAACCACATTCCTCTCACTATCCTCTGAGGACTCTTTTGCATGAACATTAAAAAAAAAATCAGCTGTTTTCAAAGGATTTAAGTGAGGGGAGTGTCAAGCAATGTTTAACATCAGGAGTTACCAGCTCAGACTGCTCTGAACCCTCTAAGCTCACATAAATAAAGCTAGATTTCATTATGGACCTGACAGCATTGTATAGCTCTTAATTTTTTATTTTATTTCAATCCTAGACAAAAGCATAGAGGAAGAACAGAAATGTTTATGCATCATAAAATAACACTGGAAGAAATAAACTAAGAACACCATTGAATCAAGAAATAACCTACATCTTAATTTAAGCCTATAATTTAAACCATCTTCTTAGCATTAAAAATTTGATTAAAAAAACATTTTCCAATGATAACAACGTTTTACAATAAGTTATCTTTGCATGACTCTTCCTCAAATTATGACTCCCTTGTAATATTTTTTCCATGTTTCATGACTTTGGTGACTTTTTCTAGTTTTAACAGCTTATTATGTTGTGGTTTACTTTCAGCTAGAATACCTCTTTGTACTCAGTAAATAATCCAGAAGCATCCCTGATTCCTGAAATTTTATTTTAAAACAGAAAATTCTGCCAGGAGCCATAGTACTCACTGTAATCCAAGCAACTGTTGGGGGTGGGGGCGGGTGTTAAGGCAGGAAAGTAGTGGGTTCAAACACAGCCTTAGTACCTTAGCAAGACCCTAAGCAACTCGGCAAAACCCTGTCTTTAAATATAAAAAAGGACTGGGGATGTGGCTCAGTGTTAAGTGCACCTGGGTTCAGTTCCAGGTACCAAAAATAAATAAATAAACAAACAAATAAATAAAACCAGCAAATTCTTTGTGTCTCAGATTTGATCCCAAGAAAGCCTGATCCTCACACCTTTGTAGAATAAGGGTTATGAGTAGCACAAATTTTAAGAAAATAGATGCATACTGACTGCTTCATTGATAAGTGAAAAGAATTTGCGGCAGACATTGGGAGCAATTTTGTCCAGGATTCAAAATCCTAATACAGCATATACATTTAATTACACTTTTTCTATTGCCTACAGAATTCACATTTTTTCTGGGCCACTCCTTCAACCTTCTTTATTCCTAGTACAAATTTCTCCTGCTTTTCTTCATCTTCAGTATTTAAAAGAATGGATGGGATTTACTATCTTTCTTCCAACTGTTCCTTATGAACTTATAGTCTGTATTTAAAACCATTATTTACCCTTATATGAAATAATTCCTGTTAACTTGTACTCACAGATCCTATTCCCCAAACAATTAGTCATGTTCCAGATGTTTCTAGTAAAGAAGACTGGAAGACTACCTCAAAATCACCATATGCTATATTTCCTGTTCAGATATCCCTATTTTTACTTTAGTAATCTAAAGTGGAAGTCACACCAAGGGTAATTTTATTCAAGAAGTCTAAGGAAGGTAGAAGTAACACTGAGTTTAATCAGGGGATAAGAGATGTTATGGTTTGTATATGTAGTGTTCCCCAAAGTCTCTCCTGTGTTAATATAGTAATGTTCATAGGTGAAATGATCAGATTGAGAGAGCTGTAACCTAATCGGTCCATCCTAGTTTGAAGGCAGTAAGTGGTAGTAACTGTAGGCAAGTGGGGCATGGCTGGAGGAGGTGGATCACCGTGGCATTCTGCCTCCCACCAAGAGATGAGTGGCTTCCCTCTAGCACACCCTTCTGCCATGATGTTCTTCCTCACTTTGGGCCCAGAGCAATGGAGTCAGCCAACCATGGACTAAACCTCTAGAACTTTGGTCAAAATAAAATTTTCTTCCTCTAAGCTGTTCTTGCAGGGTATTTGGGTCTCAGTGATGAAAAGCTAACTAACAGATGTGTTTCTCAAAAATGAAATCCATGCACTGAGTCAGAAGTAACTGCTGTTTTTAAATACCAGTAAGGTTTAGGAATTCTGATAACAAGTAATAAAAAGAAAAAGAAATCAAAATTCCAAAGTTTAAACTGTCATGAAGACAGGAGAATAAATGCAAATGATCTAATTTTAATGGGTCTTTATGAGTTATAAAACTTTTTAAAGAATGTTTCACCCAAAATGAAATTCTCATATTTCTAATGTGGAATTTTCACTATTCTAGACACTCTCGTATTTAGTGTAAATAGATTCTTCATGACTCTGTAAATACAATAAACTCTGGAGCTTTCTAAAAATGTTAGCATGTGAGTTTATTTTTTCTAAATAGAAGGGGAAAAGACTTTGCTGAAAGACATGAAATTGGATGTATCTTGACAAAATGACAGATTAGGTGGGACAGTACCAACACTCCCTTCATAATTTTGCTCTTGCTTTGTAAATCAAAATCAGGCAAGTCAGTGCCAGTCAGAAATACTCCACCTGGGATCTGAAAATTCTCCTATAATATTTTTGCTTATAATATTGCCACAATAAAAAGTAGTTCTGCAATCATAATTTATATCCCTGACAGATTTGGAGATGATATTTTTAAAATTCTAGCACTTTCTTTAGCATTGGATTACCTCTTTGATGCTAGCAGCAATGTGTACTTATCTTCTATTTTTCTTGTAAAAGAGAGGTCTGAATCAAACACTGGCTGATGACAAATTCAGTCAGAATATATCATTTATACACAATCGTCTTTCTGGACAGTATACTTCAATCTCAAACCAGTCTTGCATTCTACACAGATACTGTCTCTCAGTTTCACCCTTTCATTTGTACCTACAAATGATACCTGTTCGAAGCTACCCATTTATTTCTCACTTGGGAATATGTCTCTTCTCATGCCTGTATTTTTCTTAAGGTTACAGTGAGAATGACAAGAAAATATACAGCAGCCAGCAACTGAGACCTTATACCTGTATCCGCTCAAACAGTAAGAGTAATAAATTAATCAACTCTCTCCCATTTGATTGCTACTGTTTTTCTGTGATGCTATAGGTAAACTGACTAGTCCATCTTGATCTTTGCAGTAGGACTAATTATGTATCCCATTCTTGAAAAACTTTCCATCTTGTTCTTCCCTCTTCAATACAAAGAAATAAGGTTTTCACACAGATTTAAGTTCACTGGGATATTACGAGATGACTTTAAAAATCATTTCTATTTTTTTAAAAGATAAATAACATGACAACATAACTTTTAAAACTATCTTCTTTGATTAGATTAGGAACTTGTATCAACTTTGATTGACTTAGAACTTGAGAAATTATCTAGCTCAGTTTCCTCTATGTAAGAATGTGAATCCCATAAAAGAAAGGTGACATGCCCAAAGTCACAGACAGACATCCAAGTTAGAGGTACAACTGAATCTCTTTACCTGTTAGGCATCTTACTATTAGGATAAGGATTTTGTTAAATTGTCATTAACAACCTACCTCTAGCCCTCCTGCCCTGCACTTCTCCCCAACCTTGTGCCACTTATGGTCCCCCGAATGTCTCTGGAGGAGACTGAGGAGGGTGGAGTTCACCATCGACAATCACCAAAAGCAAAAGCATGCGGGTAAATTAGTTTTAGGTAGGAGAGCCCTACATGAAAACAGAGGCTGTACCCTCCCCCAGAGAGTTTCAATGTGGTTTGTGTTGAATCTCAACTTACATAAAAAAATCCAAGAATGGCATAACCTCCAGTGGAGTTTTCTCCATTTCCTCAATATATCCTGAATCCAGAACTAATCTTCTAGAAAATTTTTAATGTGGCAGGGTGTTCCCAGAATCTAGAAAATGAATCCAGAGACATATTGGATCCCTCCTCTATGTGGAGGTACCATTTTCCAAAAGTGCAGGATGTCTATTTCTTGCAGCAGCCCATCCTCCTCCCCCAGTCTGTTCCTCTGCAGCTGACCACATGTGGAAAGATGTCCAGAGCAAAGGGCCCTCATATGCCATTTGTATTCCAAGTGAGTGGGCCTCTAGTATTGTGTGTTGGCTCTATTCTAAATCACCATGCTTTTGTAAACTGAGAAGACAAACTATAATTTGGAAATGACTGCTGTTGTTTTTGATAGTATGTTTCCCTTGTTTTATCAGGCCCAGCACATAAAGAGATGCTTTGCATATGATAGCCACTTCATAAAGGCTTGTTGAAGATTTGCTTTTTAAAATGTTACATTCTATTTGTGATTGGAAGGTCTGTTTTGACTGTCTGTGTTGGTTCTGTTGACGAGTTCCTAAAGATTATCCCCTACAAATATTGGAAATATTTAAAATGAATATTGATACCCTGAATTCATCAGAAGCTGAAAAGTAGCCAGGGGTGGTGGTGTATGCTTCTAATCCCAGCACCTTGGGAGGCTGAGGCAGGAAGACTGCAAGTTTAAAGTCAGGCTCAGCAACTAAACCAGGCCCTAAGCAACTTAGTGAGACCCTGTCTCAAAAGCAAGGGGGTAGGGGGAGGCTGGGGATGTGGCTCAGAGTTAAACACCCCTGGGGGTCAACAACAACAACAAAAAAAAAAAAAAAAGAAAGAAAGCTAAGAAGCTATGTTTGTTATTTAACACTAGAATGGGAATTAGAGGATTCTCTCCCTGTACCTCAAGGCAGTGAACACCATGGGACAAAGAAATGACTGTAAAGAGTGAGAGTTACTTTAGGCAAAGATTTGGGTGTATTTCTACCTCCTCTTTAATGCTCTAGTGTATTTTATATACATATGACTTACTTTGAGTTAGATTCAAAAGTACATTTGTTATTTAGAATACTCTCATGGAATTCAATTTGGATCTGGAATGTCCTCCAAAAGCTCATATGCTGAAAGTTGGCTCCCCAGCTGGTGGTGTTGTTGGGAAGCAACAGAAACCTTAGAAGGTGGAACACAGTTGGAAGGACATAAGGTACTGAGGCATGTCCTTGAAGATTATATCTTATCCTCAGATCCTTCCCCTTTCTTTTTTTCACTTCCTGACTGCTGTGAGCTAAGCAACTTGGCTCCACCACATCTTCCTTGTCACAATGTTCTATCTCATCATGTGCCCAGAATCAACAGGGCCAAGTGACATGGACTAAAACCATGAGTCAAAATATATCTTTCCTTTTTCAAGTTGATTTTCTCAGGTGTTTTGTCACAGTGATAGAAAGCTGACCAACACAATAAGATTAATTGGAATTAGATTGGGAGGGGGGGTTGGAGGATTTTATATAAAGAAATATTTTTAAGAATGTCGTATAGTAATAACCGATTCTTAGACCTGGAAAGGAGTGAGCCAATACTCTCATTTTATAGATCATAATAAATCCTCAAAGCTCTCCTTAAATTCAGGGCTTCAAATGTTTTCCTACAGCCTTCCTAACCTTTCCCCACATCTTCCTCTTTATAATGTTCTGGTCTCTGCCATGTTATTTTTTCCAGCCTTCTCTTGATACCAGATAATTTACTGGTATCAATTTGAATGCTATTTCTATATTCAGAATGAATTAACTCTCTCCCACAACCAAAACTATACCCTACCCTCTACAGGGGCTCTCATATCACACACACAATTCTGAAACTTAAGATTCTACCTCCAGCTGCTTAAGTCCATGCATGTCTTGTCCTTGTACTCCACTTCTTTATCTACTCAAGTACCACTAATATGGGGTGGAGGTGGGGGGGAATCTCACTGGCACCAACAACAAAATCAGTACAATTAGAAAAGATGATTAGACCCACTGGGAAAGGCATCAAGGAACTACAAGGATGCCAAGAATACAGGGTGACCTCTTTTTCTAAACACTTGAAATGTATGTTGTTGGCACTCTATATATGGTTGTCTGGGACACGTGACTTATGAAGTATAAAGAAGACTTGTGTCTAAAACCATCTTGCCCATCTGCTAAAAATTCTTCATTTCACTTTAGTGCAACCCATGATGCTTACCCCTATAAGTTATTAGGCTTTGTTTTCACAAAACACAAATGGTAAGAGAAAACAGTAAATACTATGAAATATTTCCAGTTGCAAGTAAGATTGATTTCTTGGCCCAACCAATATTAGCTGAGATCTAATACATAAGGGACTCCTTACATAAGAAGTTCTGAAGAGGAAATGTTTTGTATTATAGAATAAATAAAGAAACAAATTGAAGTTTTTGAAAGGGAGCATCAGGGAACATGAGGAATTAAAGGGAGAAAGAGTAAAAAAAAAATTAAAAAGTAAGACAAATGTCACTGGCCTCACAATTTTGACAAAACCCAATCTTTCCTTCAACAATTTGAAGAAGAGCAAAAAAAAAAATACTTACTACTTTGACTTTCGGAGGATTGTTACGGCCCTTGAGACTGTTATAATCACTGAGCACTTTTAAAATAACTTTGATTCTAAACCTTTGCACTCACACAGAGCACTTTAGTAATTACTTCAACCTGAGAAAATGGGTGTTGTCAGTACAAGAGAGAAAAGAACTGAGCCAAGAGAATGAATGACAGTGAGAAAGGAAGAAATAAATGAGAAAAGTCAATCATTAGTTGAGAGGAGGCAGTATCCAGCAGAGAAATAACATAGTAAGATTTACACCAGGTTTTACACCAGTGACTCTTAACTAGGGGTAATTTTGTCCACCAGGAAACATTTTGCACAACTTGGGATATTTTGGTTGTCCGAACTGGGAGGGGGAAAATGTTCCTGACATATAGCAGATAGAGCCCAGGATGCTACCAAACATCCTATAAAGCATAGGGCAGCCTCCCATGATAAAGAATTACTAATCCACGTGACAATAGTGCCAAAGTTGAGAAACTATGACTTACATTAAGGATGAACAGTGACTAGAGGAAAAAATCAAGCAAGGGTCTTTTACCAAGTACAAAATGTTCTCCAAAGAGCTCATCTGCTTGAGATGAGCTACCCAGTGCAGAATCAAAACTAGGTTTTTTCCAAAAAAAAAAAAAAATTAAGATAAACAGATACCAGGGGGAAGAGTCTAATTGATATCCAAGGCTTTAGCCCAAACTGACCATATGATGAGTCAAAGTCAGAGCAAATTTGCAAAGCAATTTGATGAGTTCTGGATTGGAGAGGCACCAAACTATTAAAGACTGCATCCTGGAGACCGGGATTGTGGCTCAGGGGTAGAGTACCTGCCCCAGCACCACATAAGAAGTAAATAAATCAAATAAGATATTGGGTCCATCTACAACTAAACAAATATTAAAAAGACTGCATCCTGATTTAGAGATGAAACAGAAGCAAACATTATCAGGTTTTTACAACCACTTATGGAAAATGTAGACGTCCAAAGAAACCCTAAAGATGGTGATGACACAGCTTGTACTGATGTCACACTTCCTATGTCAAAAACCATGATAAATTATCTGCAGAATATCACGATTGTAAACTATTATGTAAATAAAAACAGAGGAAGAGAAAGTAATAGAGTAAGAGAAAGTAATCACGTGTAGATATATCTGACTCCCAAATCTTGTTTTGACCACTAGACCATACTAACCTAATGGCCAAGTATGGATCCAACAGAAAAAATAAAGCCAACATTAATTCACTTACCTGTCAATTATCTGAAGGCTTTCTATGAGCTGAGGACACAGCAATGAAGACAGGTGCCTTGAGCTCCGAAAAGAAACTACTAAGGACTGAGCATCTCCACTATGAGAATCCATCATTCTACAACCAAACCCCAAATTCCATAAGGCAGAAGCAGAAAAGGAGCTTCCTATTCACTCAAGAAGACTTGGATTCTCTTTAGGCACAACACAATTCATAGTTTGATCCTGTGTCCAGTCCTCTCTGTTAAAAGCCAAACTCATACCTCTCACCCACTTTCACACAGACAAGGGCTCAGTCCCTCTCTCCTGAAGACGTTCAATGGGAAATTCTACACAAAGACTGTGTATAAGGACTTGCCAGTTTCTGTCCACACACCTCCAAAGAAAACATACTTTCTTGACATGATTTTAAAGTCCTCAGATCTCAGACCTCCAGTCACACAGAGAATAATGAGAGGTAGTTATCAAAATACTACCAAGAAGAGAGGCTGTAGAAGCAAAGGTGTGATGAAACAGCTACTGCCTGTCATGAAACAGTCTCATACATTAAGAAGAACATGGCGGAGCAGGAAAATCCCCTGGATTAGGACACACAAGTTTGCATTTCAAGTCACAGCTTTATCATTTACTGTTTATGACCCTGGGCAAGTCAATTACCTCTTTCAGAATCTCCATTTTCTCGCCTATTAAATGAGAGTAAGTATCCTGGACTACCTTGCAGAATTGCAATAAATAAAATAATACACTGGAAGGACATTAAACCATCAAGATTACCAATTATGCTTGGTATCTAATCTTATCCATCAACAATTGTTTAAGGTCAAACATCTGGTCAGAAACACAGGGGCTTAATAGAAAGAAGATTGCAATGCTCCCACTGATGTTATGATGCCCTGTCACCAAGTGCTACCAGCAGAGGCACAGACACTGAAGGGGAAAAACCTGATTACTGCGACCTTTCCAGAAGATGGGGCTGGCACTTCCTCAATTTCTGTTTCCATCCTTATTATTGTGCTCATAGCCACAGAACCAAATAGCTGACTTATGTACAGTCATTCCTGTCATGTGTTATATTTGAGCACATTCTCATAGTCATACGGTGCACATGCCCCTGTTCCCATCCCAGCATAAATATTGGTGTTTGGGACTTTTTCTTACAATATATGCAAAAGCTCTCTGACCTATAACAGGGAAAAGGTTAGGCTTCTCCCCTCCCCATCTATGCTTCCTACCACTACAAGATGTACTAAAGCATGGGTGGAAAATTTACTGGTATCAATTTGAATGCTACTGAAATATTCTGAATGAATATGCAAATAATGTAATGTGATGCATGACACGTTCATGCAGCTAAGAACAAAGAGGTGTAGATCTAATTTGAAAACTACTCAAATATCATGGCCCTTCACACTGATACATGGCCACTTTCCAAAATATCCTCAAGATGCCTATAATAAAGTGTGAAATAAACTATTTCAATTATGCAACAATGGTTAAAAATGCAGCCTCTGGATCAAACCACCTGGGTTCTTCTAAGGATGCTACATTGTATGAGCCTGAACTCATTTGACTTTAGACAAACCATTTAACTTTTTCACTTTCAGTTTCTCTATGAAGGTAATATTAGCACCTACTTCCTAGGACCATTATGGAGACAAAATGAGATAAATCAGATACTAAGAATGTAACACTATACCTGACATTGTACAACATGTTAATACTCACAGCTATTGAATGACCATCAATTGAGAGAGATGTAAGGCCTGATTTTCCTAAATAGATAAGCAATCTAGAAGAACTCCTCATTCCCCTCGGTCTTTTTTTTTTAGGGGGGGTCGGGGGCAGGGGTACTGAAGATTTAACCCATGGACAATTTTCCACTGAGCCACATCCCCAGTCCTTTTTATTTATTTATTTTTATTTGAGACAGGGTCTCACTAAGTTACTGAAGCTGGCCTTGAAAGCGCAAACCTTCTGTCTCAGCCTCCTGAGCCACCGGGATGACAGGCATGCACCACCATGCCCTGCTTATCCACTGAATTTTAATTGCTAAGCACAAATTTGAACACTGCAGGATACACTTTCGAGAAGCCTGATTCTTACACCTAAACATGCCAGCAGCTACATATAAAACATAAGAGGAGCTATTTGTTTAGAAACCAAAGGACAGAAAGGTAGCCATGAGAGATAAGGCAGGGTTTACAAAGCAATCGTAGCACAAAACTGGGTTCTTAGTAGCCTCTACATTAATGAAGAAAGAACTTCAAAGATGATGGGAAGGCAAAGGAAAAAGACTACAAGTTATAGACAACAGAGAGGGCAGCTCTGAAGATCAACAAGGGTCAGAAACAGATGCTAGAAGCATGGTAAAAATTCCCACTGGGGTGCCAGGGGGAATGCTGAAAAGAACAGAATTGACAAATCCAGTATGGTTCTGAAGGATCAAATGGACTTCCTAGAGGTTTAGCAAAGCATAGTGACATTTTGACACGGCTAAGTAGGGAAAAAGATGCTGAAGATAGGAATGGAATCCTCATCCTGGTACCCCACCCCAACTCATTTCCTGCCAACCCCCCACCTCCTTTATCACCTTGCAACAATACATCAGTCAAGTGTATTATGACACTTGTTTTGAAAACACATTTATTCCAACAAAATGATTCGGAAACACTTTAAGCACAAATTTCTTACTTGCTTATAAGCAATTTCATCTTTGGGAAACACATGGACAAAGAATTGCACCCAACTGAACCAAACCACATATAAATGCAAAAAAAAAAAAAAAAAAAAAAAAAAAAACTAAGCACATGCGCATCAACATCTACCAGCTACCTTAGCTGTTGTGTTGTGAGACACACCCATCCAAAACTGGAATTACAATTTTCACTCCAATTTCATATAACCTCCTTCTTCCACTTCAAAATTCCTAAACTACAGCCCCTGACACTGATTTCCGCAAACTTCAGACATTTTTCAAGATGATGTTCCATATTCATTGTTGTATTTACCCATTTCTTAATCTTTCAATGTATAACTACGCTGTCGTGTTTATAAGGTTCCTAACTCCATTTTTTTTTTTTTTTTTGTATTATTTTGCCCTGAACTTTTTTCCCCCTATAAGCCCAGGATTTTCGCACCCCCCCCCCACAAACACACACTTTTCATTAGGGATTATTTTAAGATTGTTATTGGAAAAATGATCATCTCCTTTGGTGACACTACACACACACACACACACACATAGAGTAATTTAGGTAATCATGTAAAATTGTTCCCATTGGCTGGAGTTCTGCCTTCAATCTTAAATTCACCCAGTGCCTTCTTCTAGCTAAATTCTACTCTTAGATGAAGCTCATTCAGGAAGCCTCTCCTGACTGACCAGCCTGGCTACCTGCAAACTCTTTTCTGTGAGTTCTCACAGCACACCCTACCCATGTTCTCACCATGACACTTAACCCATGAACAGAAATGCTCCCTTTACAAACATGTCTAACTCAAAAGCAGGGACCCACTGCATATTTTGGAGTATCCTACATCATAGCACAGAACAGGCACTTAAATATTTTTTCAAGAAAAATAAAATAGCAAAATAAACACTCAAGTTAACTGCCCTTTTAGAATTTTACAACTCAGCAATAGTATCTACACTGGGGAGGGAAGGGGAGAAAAGGAAAATCTGGAAGAACCAAAGAATCCTTCAAAGCAAGTATGTTGAAAGCTGCCAAATCTAGTGAAGAGGTACAAAATTAAGGGGCTTGATAGAAAGGCATTACCAAAGGTACCACAGCAGAGTATCATATTTATATTTAGGAGGAAAATATCTGAAAACATTCAGAAAATATATTTATAGATAGTAAATTTCATATACAAGTAAGCTTGATAAACTGCATGACATCTATTCAACAACCCCTTGCTAAAAAGTGTCCTGATTGACTGCTACATGATGCTTTCACCTTAGTAAACATCTTTTTCTCTTTGAAGTGAAATTTCCCACATGTTCTAGAAAGGCTACTAACACTGACATGAGATGCTTTTAAGCCAATCAAAGGACACATTTCCTGGCTTCTCTGAATGGGGTATTTTAGCCAGGCATAGCGGCACACACCTGTAATCCCAGCTACTCAGGAGGCTGAAGTAGGAGGATACCAAGTTTTACTCCTGTCTTAGCAATTTAGCAATATTCCATCTCAAAATAAAGTTAAAAAAGGAGCTGGAGTATAGCTCAGTGGTAATGTACCTGCCAAGCACATATGAGACCTTGGGTTTAATCCCCAGTATACTGTATTAAAAAAAAAAAAAACACTTTTAATTTGTACAACATAGGAGACATTAAAATTTTATCATACATTTAGAACAAAACACATGGCATACAGGTTTAAAAAAAAAAAAAAGCCAAGCACTCAGAAAAGGACCTAATATAGTGAACTTAAAGGCCCTTTGTAGAAACTGGACAAATTTCAACAAGGCCCTGGATTCAAATACCAGCATTGCCAAAAGAAAAAAAAAATTGCCAAATGAGAATTATCCTTTATATTGTTTTAAAACTGCACACTGTATGCAACAATTGTCCTTGACCCTTCAAATCACTCACTGCTGGTATGTGAACATAAGGATTAGAAAATATAGAAACCAAATTAAATTTACTTAAAATCTTTCATTTCATTAGCAAGAAAAATTATCCTTCAATTGGTAAAACATGTATGGAGAGGGGGAGACAAAGCACATCACAAAGCAATGACATAAACAAAGGAAGAGCCTTACAAAATAGTTCGAGCAAACAGCAAAAAGCACTCCCAAGAAATCAAACCACATAAAGGATTGTACAAAACAACCAAGACTTTGCTGAACAAGTTGTATTTATAAAAATCATTTGAGACTCAAAAATACTCCCAAAAGGCAAACTCTGGACTACAAAATCTCAAGTATGATTTTAATTAACTTATATAATCATTAACTGATGGACAAATAAGATATTTCAGAGGAGGAATAGCGTGATCCCTTAGATATAAGGCAGGAAAAGTGTAGAAGAAAAACTAGACGAGAGTAGTGGACAAAAACTGCTGTCAGAATCAAATTTTCTTTTCAGTTATACAAACAACGCCCCCAACCAACCACTCCTTAATAGCTATGCAGGCCTTAATCAAAAAGCCCTGCTCATGCCTATGTCTATCTACTATTCTCTTTGATGCCCTGTAACTCAGGGTTGATTAATTTTTAATGATTTCTAGTAGTCCTTGAGCCTTTTCTCATGCCAGGTGCTGTTTAATATGCTTCATGTATACAGACATCCCCTACTTGATGTTGATTCAACTTAAGTCTCTTTTTTTACCTTACGATGATGAGAAAGCAGTTGGCATTCAATAGAAACTATTTCAAATTTTGAATTTTCATCTTTTCCTGGATTAGCGATGTGTGGTACGAAACTTCTGTGGTGCTGGGCAGCTCTCCGTTAGTCACAATTCTGAGAGCCAACAACCCATACTCTAGTGTACTGTGTTGCTAAACTATGATGTATATTAAATCCATCTTTATCTTATATTTTCAATTTACAACGGGTTTATTGGGACATAACCCACTGTAAGTCAAAAAGCACGTATATTAACTTATTTCTTATAATAAGTAATTAATTCTGTTCCCACCTTACACATTGGGAACCTGAGTCACAGAGTTGAGTCACTTTCCAAGGTTACACAGACCCTTAATAGGAACCCAACGTTCTGGATCTAAAACCTAGAGTACCTCTGACTACATCATGAATTAAACAGCACAATTGTTTAAGTGTATTCTCCTCCAAAAAAATAATATTTTAATAAATTATTTTATAAGCAATGCTCAAAACCAATATTCTCTTGCTTGTGATGTGATTCCTACAGTACTTGTAAGGTTCAAGGGCAGAATGTGTAGCCAACATGGCATTTGTAATTAATTGGAAATAACCAAGGGACTAGATCCAAGAGACTCACCCCAATTTGCTGAAGTGCTACAGAGTGTCATTCACCCAGCTAGAAGAGAAACAGAATGTGCACAACTACTAGGACCAGCTCCAAAATGAGAAAGCAGCACGATTTAACAAATCATTACTCTAGAGACAACACTTCCTCTTTTCAAAACTGCTGACCAAAGTTCCTTCTTCTGCCCCTGAGTAATTTGAACTACAATTTGTCAATTGCCAGAGTTACCTTGGCGGCATGTAACCTCATCTTAACACACCTCCTATAATACTCCTGGCAGCTGCTTTTGGCAAATGTTGAAGGCAATACTATGCCCACTTAGTGTAAGGATGCAAAGAGGAAGGGGATAAAGCTAGGTGCCCACATGAACACACCTTAGGGTTTTCATCACAGATTTAAAAAAATTATTTGGATGCTCCATGCTGCTCAATTTCAATGCAAGAAAGAAAAAGGACAGATTTTTAGAGTATAAAAGTATACAGTAGTAAGTACATACTTGGAAATCCAACGCCAAGAGCTAAATATCCATTACCTTAAAGCACAAAAGACTTTTTACTATCCAACATTTATTTCAGCCACATAAACATCTGAAATCCTCCCTGCCTCCAAGAAAGAATCCCTGATGCCCTAAGATTACTGTAGGTGCCCTCAAACAGCCTTTCATTCACCCTTACCGTGGCACAATCTTACATTACAGTGTCATTTGCAACTGTGTGTTAATTTGGTCACTTTATAGGTGGGCTCTTTCATGTAAAGAGGTGATGCTGTCTTGTCACCATGTATCTTTCATGCCTGTGGAATACCTAGCACATAATACATACTTTATTTCTGATTTATTTGACAGCAGTTTATTTCATGGCCTACTTACCCTAAACTGAGTACCTACTTGGAGAAACTAAAGACTGTTTTTTACTGAGTGTGGATATGGTTTATTTTTCCCCTAGTGGATTAGGCGTACAGAAAAAAAGCACAAGCAACATGTCTATAGTGAACAATTTCATTGTCTTCAAAGCCTTTTCCTCAAATAGTCATTTGTACATTTTACATTTTTATCTGTGTTTGTCTTACAAGATTGAAGCCAAATGATCCTCAGTTCAACTGCCTGACTGTAATTTTGATCAGACATAGTGAAGTTTTCAAAGGCACAAAAATATAAAGCTTGAAAGAGTATAAAACTGAAAACAAGGCAGAAAAAGGAGAAAGAGCTCTACTGATTCCATGATATATAACATAAGCTAATAAAAATATGAAAAGACTCAAGTTCTTCCATCATATTCCAAAGCCATTAATAAGTACTTGAACTACACATATCTGTATCCATTTTAACCCTGTGGATCAAGACTCATGGTTCATAGCGTCAGCAGTGATGAAAAAACTGGCTGGCTGCACATCTATGACCATCATCTGCAATAACAGAAACCAGCACTCTGCAAACAAAATGAAATCAGTGCTTCTAGGGCCCTAGATCATGACAAGAACAAGCAGAGGCAAGGGCATCTCACAGGTACAGTCATGCAGAATGCATGCATTCGTTCAGCTATCCAAAATTTCTCAAATGCATAGCATGTACCCAACGTTGTGTTGGGATCTTTAGCTCTAAAATGTTTTTAGTTTGTTGGCAGCAGGTCCACCCTGGCCCCTGGAGCCCTACCTCCACTAGTTTGTTCTGCATGCCAGTGTGGCCAGCTCACAAGGCCATGGCGAACTTGCGGTTTTTCTGTTCCTGCTTGTCCGTCTGAGACATATGTATCCCACGGGAATGCCTTGACCTTTTCTGGTCTGATGGACTTATTGTTAAGGGAGGTTTCGGTACCTGACAATAATAGATGTTGAAACTAAATTTCTCCCCCCTCCCTCCTGCTTTTGGGTAGTTTTCCACTTCTGCTGCTTGGGGTATAAAAAAAGTGTGTTAGCAATAAAGAGTATTGACTCCTGGATGAAGAACCTTGGTGTCCTGTGTGTCTTTTAACCTCGCCGTCCCTCGCCGGACTCGGCTCCCTTGGCCGGACGCGGCATTAGTTTGCAAAGCTCATAATTTATTGAAGGGGGATGAAAAATCCACAGGCAGATCATTTGAATGCAGCTCTAACAAATATGAGTGTGGTGAGGGGAATGGTGCAAGGGATTCTTTCAGGTAAGCACATCCTGAAACTTCATAAAGTGACACTTAGGAGCTCACAAGCCTGTGTCTGCCTCTGTGTAGGAAGGCAGACAGAGGGAGATGGGAAGACCTAAGAAGCAAAGGCTTGAAGAAAGATATGAAGGAGAATGATGGTATGAACCAACAGCTTAGCATGACCAAAACAGAAACTGTAAGGCAAGAAGAGTAAGAGATCAGAAATGAACAGGACCGATGGTGAAAGGCATTAATGGAATGTTAAGAAAGTCAGAGTGTTGATAGGATCAGGTTTTTGTTAAAAACCTAACTGTGCTTCCCAAATGATTGGCTCAAGCAGTTTCTCTTACACTAATGTCTTTATTGTACCAGTTCAACAAGTGATCTAATCTCAGAGACAAGGTAAGGAAAAGCATGGAGTTTATAAAGTATAGCCAGAGGGAATTCAGAATTTGAGCATGGGGTTCATGGGAGTGTACAGAGAGCCCTGATTAGAACATGGGTCCCTAAGAGTTGTGTGGCAGGAATTAGGTACTTTTAACCAATGTCATTTGGTTAGTATGTTGGTACTCTGATGGTCTTGTACAATTTAGAATAATACAACAAATCCTTAAAAATATTTATATCCTTTGGCATAGTAATTATAAATCTATAAAAATAGCCCAAAGAATAATCTAAATCCATAGAAATGTTTATACACAAATACATTAATCATGACAATGCTATGGTTGCAATTTTTTAAATATCCAACAATAAGCAAATAATTGAATGAACAATGGATTTATTCAATGAACTACCACACACACTAAAATCATGCTTATGAGTTTATAATGTAACACCAAAAATCTGCCTTTGTAATGAACGTATAAAAAAAATCATACATTATACAATCACCATTATAAAAGAGTTATGTGGTGCATGCCTATAATCCCAGCAGTTTGGGAGGCAGAAACAGGAAGATCACGAGTTCAAAGCTAGCCTGAGCAACTTAAGAAGATACTAAGCAACTTACTGAGACTCTGTCCCAAAAGGAAAGAAAAACTGGGGCAGGGGATGTGACCCAGTGGTTAAGCACCCCTGGGTTCAATCCCTAGTACCAAAAAATAAATAAAAGTTACATGTACATTAAAGTGAGTGAACTATTATTTATACATAAAATTACTAGGAGTATTTTAATTCTGATTTCTGGAATATATGGTTTGTTTGGGGTTTATTTATTTTTTACTTTTAACTTTGCTATTTCCCTAATCTTCCTTAATGTATATTTTGTTGTTGGCAAATAAAATAATCCTTAATTTTAAGAACATTATTTTGGACCTCTGGTGCTGGCCACCATGAAATCAGCCTACAATTCCCTGACCCTCTTCTCCCACTGACTATTATTAAAAATTCTGGGGGTTGGGGGATCATAACAATGAAACTACTTGAGAACTCTAAAAAGAAGAACAGTGAAAGAACAAGAAAAGCCAAAGTTTACTGACAGGTATGGGGTAGTTCCCTGGATCTTTCTTCCTTCCTGTCCCACTTTGGGTTGGGCCTCAGTCCTGGAAGATGACAGTAAGAAATGCCCTTCAGCCCAGAAGATGTGGGGAATGAGCCTTTGCAGAGAAAATTAAGGAGAGAACCTCTCCCTTCTTTCATTTCCCCCTCTTAGGTTTTGCCCCAGTCCTGCTCAGAGGCCACAAGCGGTCAGAGTTCCATTGTGGTAAAGGCATTAAAATCTGAAAGCATATCTTCATTCAAAGATATGAGGGAAATGCTCAATTGGTCTCCTGCTCTGGTTGTTTTATGCCAAAGGGGATCCTCTAATGCTGTGCATAAAGTAACCCAAGTCCCAGGCTCACACCCACCTGCACTTGTATGACAGACACTGAAACCCAGCAAAGACTTAAAGAATGAAGCTTTGATCAAAAACCCCATCCAAGACCTGAGCAAACCCCAGAGTTGCTGGGAGCCATTAGCCAAGTAGGTATGACAATTTCCTTGCCAGCGTACCCCATGTTGCAGTGACATTGAATGTAGGTGACCTTGCTCAAGGACCAGGGCGGATTAGGGTGTTCCCGGTTTAGGATAATTGGGTTTAGGGCGTTCCAGTTTAGGGCGTTCCAGGTTTAAGATTATTCCTGCTAGGAATAGGGCGTATCCTGCTGCCTGAGTTCCCCTTGAGTTCTCACGGGATTCAGACAGTATTTTTTGGGAGACAGAAGCCCAGTGGACGTGGATTTGGGCAGAGAACGTGGATTTCCCCAGAACGTGATTGTAGACGGCTGGTGTGAGTTCGGGAATAAAGAGTTGCTGTTTGAATCTACAAGCTGTGTGGTGGCTCGTGATTGTGTGCCCAGCCAGACTGCGGCATTTGTGCCCAGCCAGACTGCGGCACAGAGTGGTCAATGTCTAAAGTAGACCCAAAACAGCAGAGTAAAGTCTTTCAAAACCGAACTGACACTGTGTAAACCACCCACTAATTGAAGTGCTGTGAACCTAAATGGGTTGGTAACTTGATGATAATTTTTTAAGAAAACATTCTCCAGAAGTTTTCACCAGAATCTTGAGTCTCATATCCTAATATTCAAAAAATCCAGGACATAATCTGAATAATCAAAGAACAAGAAAAATCTGACCAACAATAGGGTCCCAAGATGACCCTCATGTTAAAATTAACAAGGATTTTAAAATAGCAATTATAACAATGGTAAACATGTATATGCTCTTGTAATGAATTGGTAAACTCCTCACACTTCAGATAGAGCCCTAATATCCAGAGTATACAAAGAACTCAAAAAATTAGACAATAANAAAAAAAAAAAAAAAAAAAAAAAAAAGAAGCTTTTCAACAGATGCAAAGAAACCACAAAGAAGTGTACTAGTTCTACTTTTCCTCTTTTATTTCCTTGTTTTGACCCAACCCCAAAACACCAGGGGAAAAATATCAATATTAGAGCTTTAAAATTCTATGAATCAATAGCTGATTAAAATAAAAAATTGAAAGTAATAAAACTTATCCAGCCTGAAGAAAAGAGAGAACAGTGATTTTTTTAAAAAAAAATACGTGTACAGAATCTCAGACAGGTGGGACAATATCAGAAGGTCAAACTTGTGTAATTAAATCCCCAGATGAGGAAAATGATACTGGTGTGGGAAAAAATATGTGAAGGAATAATGGCTGAAAGCCTCCCAAATCGGTTGAAACACATAAGTTTACAAGATTGAATGAGCCCAATAAACCTAAGAAGATAAACTCAAAACCATATATACCTAGACATATCTCAATCAAATTGCTGAAAGCAGAGAATCTCAATTTTTATTGCTTTCTCATAAGAAATCATGGAAGGCAGAAGAAAATAAAACATCTTTAAAGTTACTGAAGCAGCTCTAATGCCATCCATTTCCCTGCAAATTCTATGATTTTGTCGTTTTTTAATGCAGAGTAATACTCCATTGTGTATAAATGCCACATTTTTTTTTTATCCATTCGTCTATTGAAGGGCATCTAGGTTGGTTCCACAGTCTTGCTATTGTGAATTGTGCTGCTATGAACAGCGATGTAGCAGTGTCCCTGTAGTATGCTCTTTTTAGGTCTTTAGGGAATAGACTGAGAAGGGGAATAGCTGGGTCAAATGGTGGTTCCATTCCCAGCTTTCCAAGAAATCTCCATACTGCTTTCCAAATTGGCTGCACCAATTTGCAGTCCCCCAGCAATGTACAAGTGTACCCTTTTCCCCACATCCTCGCCAGCACTTGTTATTGTTTGACTTCATAATGGCTGCCAATCTTACTGGAGTGAGAGAGCAGATTATGCTAAGTGAAGCTAGCCAATCCCTAAAAAACAAATGCCCAATGTTTTCTTTGATATAAGGAGAGTAACTAAGAAAAGAGTTGGGAGGAAGAGCATGAGAAGAAGATTAACATTAAACAGGGACGAGAGGTGGGAGGGAAAAGGAGAAAGAAGGGAAATTGCATGGAAATGGAAGGAGACCCTCAGGGTTATACAAAATTACATACAAGAGGAAGTGAGGGGAAAGGGGAAAAAAAAACAAGGGGGAGAAATGAATTACAGTAGAGGGGGTAGAGAGAGAAGAGGGGAGGGGAGGGGATGGGGGATAGTAGAGGATAGGAAAGGCAGCAGAATACAACAGACACTAGTATAGCAATATGTAAAACAGTGGATGTGTAACCGATGTGATGCTGCAATCTGTATACGGGGTAAAAATGGGAGTTCATAACCCACTTGAATCAAAGTGTGAAATATGATATGTCAAGAACTATGTAATGTTTTGAACAACCAACAATAAAAATTAAAGAAAAAAATAAATAAATAAAATAAAGTTACTGAAGCAATTCTCAACTCTCAACCCAAGATTATACTTAGCAAAAATGTACTTTAGAAACAAAGTAAAAACAAAGATATTGTTAGCCAAAGGAAAGTAAATAGAATTTGTCATCAGCAAACCTGAGATAAGACAAATACTTAAAGAATAGCTTCACAATAAAGCAAAATATCAGAAATAAAGGAAAAGCAAGAGAAATATTTTTCTGAATGCTTTCAAATATCATAGATATTTTTTAAAACTAAGATTCTAACACTGTTTGGCTAAAGAAGAGTAAGCATATCATATTTCTGAGTATCTCTCAGAAAATCCAAAATTTGAAATGTTCCTTTGGAGATGTTCAACCAATAGTCTAGGTAAATATTCCAAAATCCATAAAATTCAAAATATGAAATGGTCCTGGTCCCAAACATTTTGAAAATGGATACACAACCTATATGACTTATATAGGTTCTAAGTAGACTGCCCAAATCAGCCAGATGCATTGTAATCTAAAACAGACTCCTCCAAAAATTGTAATATTAAGAGATAGAGTGAAAAAAAAGTCAGTGGTAAATTAAAATACTGAAAGATTTGAATAATCCCAAAGTCTGCAAGAAGGAACAAAGTATAAATTGGAATAAAATGATAAACCTAAATCCAACTGTATCAGTAATTACAATTAACATGAATTATCTAAATACACAAACTATGAGTACAAACTGAATAATAAAGATAACTACAAGCTCTCTAAAAATACCCACATTCAATATGAGTGATCTAAAAGTAAAAAAAAAAAAGCCAGGCACAGTGTAGCACACTTGGAATCCCAGCAATTTGTGAGGCTGAGGCAGGAGGATGGCAAGTTCAAAGCCAGCCTCAGCAATTTGGTGAAACCCTGTCTCTAAATAAATAAATAAATAAATAAATAAATAAGACATTTTTTAAAGGGTTCGGGAAGGCTTAGTGGTTAAGGGCCCTTTGGTTCAATCCCCAGTACTTAATAATAATAGTTATAATAACAGTAACAGGAAAAGGAAAAATACACATCATGCAAACTTTAATCAAAAGAAAGCTGGAACCCAGTATAGTGGTACATTCCTGTAATCCCAGCAGCACGGGAGGCTGAGGCCGGAGATCAAAAGTCTAAAGCTAAACTCAGCAGTTTAGTGAGGTCCTAAGCAACTTGGCAAGACACTGTCTCAAAAATTTAAATAAATAATAAATAAAAGGCTGGGGATGTGACTCAGTGGGTAAGTGCCCCTTGGTCAATTCCTGGTACCAAAAAAAAAAAAAAAAAAACAAAAAAAAAGGAAGAAAGTAAGCTGGAGTAGATATACATAATGTCAGACCAATTAGGTATCTGGAAAAATAAATAAAACTGAAGATGAAGAGCATTTCCTGATACTTGAAGTATCAATTCAATGACAGTTAAAAAAAAAAAAAAAAAAAAAAACTTAATTGTGTATGTATCAATGTGACACCAAAATAAAGCAAAAACTGATATAACATAAAATGCAAATAGATGTGTTCCTACTTACACTTGGAGACTTCAACACTCCTTTCAGACAGTAACAGGAAAAAAACAGTATCGGCAAAGATGTAGAAAATCTAAACACCAACCAATTTGAGCTGATGGATAGTACACCACACCCCCAACAGCCAAATGACTATTTCTTTCAAATGAAGATGGACCATTCAACAGGATACATCACATCCTAGGCCACAAAACAAATTTAAAAGAAATTAAACCCTATCAAGCATATTTTCTAACCATAACCAAATTAAATTGAAAATCAAACGACAGAACAGATATCTGGAAAACTTCCAAATATTTAGAATCTAAACAACATATCTCAATCCAACAGGCAGTGTCAAAGGAAATTAGAATATATTTTGAATTAAATGAAATTACAACATGTAAATACTTGTGAAATTCAGCTAAAGAAGAATACCGGGTAAAATTAATATCATTAAATGCTTATGTAATAAAAAAGATCACAAATCATTAATAGCTTCTGCCTTAAGTATTTGATCATCTAATTCCCGAGTTCATCATGTGGCATTTTTCTATTTTAACATTTTAGAAAGCAGTGAAACCAAATATCTGTACTGGTATGACTAACATCAAGATGCCTAAATATAAAGCCCTGCTGTAATCTTAAGTCTGGTTCTGCAAATAGTAAGCTTATTTGTTTACCTTTAGAAAGGCAAAGCCAAGATAAATAAAACATTTGAGTCGAAGAGTGAGTTTTCATCTTACAGGAACAGAATTTCAAGCCACTGCCTGTTGTTCAGAATTGAATACGGATGATAAAGGAAAAGTCAATGTCATCAGAATTTCGACCAAAACATGCCTTACCATGGCGATTCTACTTCAAGCATTATCTGAGATAACAAAACCTACAAATTTTTATCTGTTCTCTACATACATCCATAAGCCTTTGAAATAAAAGGTAGACACGCGCGCGCGCGCGCACACACACACACACACACACACACACAAAGCATAGGCAATCACAGCCAATTGAATGCATTGCACAAATAAGTTTTTATAAAATTAAAACCTCTTTTAATGTTTCTTTAAAAAAACAGCTCTTTATTATAAAAAGGATCTATCAGTTAATCAAATAATTGCTTTCATTTCAAAAGATGTTAATCACTCTGGCAATAACAGGAAGTCATCATTGAGACACCTCAGCATGGTGGCCCTCCACAGCATGCTGCTGGCCTCTTGCGCACCAGGGCAAGCTGAGTCTTTATTTACACTTGGCTAAGAGTTTTCCAGGGGTAAGCTGCAGAATCAGGAGCCTACCATTGAAAAGCCCAACAGAACAAACCAAGTGAAATGAGACAACTGTCTACCCTTGGGTAGCCACATTTACATTCAACTGTTATAGGAGGTGCAAGGGATGAATCCTAGGACGTTTCTAAGGGTGGAAGTGACAGGAAAACAAAGGCAGGCAAACCAACAGAAGCAGACAGGGAGGTGTGCAAAACTCCAAGAAAAATGTTGGGGAGCAGCACCTTAGCATGTGCTTTCCTGCTTCATCAACACGATTCTCTTCTGCAGACTCCAGAATCATAGACAGAGGGGTGGAGGGTGCTGGGGACCTTCCAGGCTTGATTACAGATTTAGGCTTGAGGGGAATACTACTTCCCATTTTCTCTTCCACATTTGCCTCCAGTGGTCAAGATAAAAGGTTCATTTCCAATGTGCAAGCTAAGAGAAGCTAATCTCTAATAAGAAATAAGGAGATAATACTATTAGTATGAATGTCACATAGGCTATCAACCACTATATTATATACAGTGCAACTGCAAGAAAATGAATACTGATCATGACCTAAAAGTTTTTGACTTATTCTAACCTAAACCTTTAACTATTTTATAATTGGAACTGTCATCAAGAATAGATATGAGTGGTACTCAGTCCACACCAGGTCCCTAGCCTCTTTTACCTCATTCAATCGTAAGACCATTGATCCTCTGTGGATGAGGGAACTGGGCCAAACAGGTAAAGTTGTCTGCCCAAAACTAAAAAGTTAATATAGGATGGAGCCTGAAACCAAACCTCAAATATGACGCCAGTTTGTTTATCTTAACCTAGTCCATTCTCATCATAGCCAAAGATTTGTTTCTATCTTTAGTTACTTAACAGTGATACCAAACGAAATTCTGTAGGCCTGAATTTGGATAGATTTTTCAAGCACCAGGCAGAGTATCTGGCACATAGTTCACACTGAAGTAGTATTCACTAAGTTAAATGCTGCTAAGTACTAGTGAACTATCCACTAGAAACATCCAAATACACACAAATGGAATTGGAAGAAGCCTTCTTGTACACTCAGGCAAACAAAGAAAAAAAGATGTAAGGAGCACAAACTTTGGTGTCGGAGGAAGTTGGGAGGAAAACCCAGCTTAGCCACTTTCTAAATGCTTCAATCTTAGACTCAGCCTCCTTATCCGTAAAATGGGAAAGATAACAGTTCCTGAGAATGCTCTCAGGATTCAATAAAGAATGTACACAAACAGCTACCAGATTATGTAGCACACAGCAAAAGGATCATGAGTATCTGTCCTTTCAAACATATTGTATACAGGTTTCCTGAAATTTAATGTAAATGCTAGATTAAATGCCTCTGAATAAGAAACTAAAATAAATAATATAACAAGCAGCACATAACTCCTACCCCTATAAACACCCGTTCAGACAGGACCTCAGAACTAGCCAACTGGCTCCCAAGTTCTTCCTCTGCAGCCAGTGGCTTTTATTCCAGCCTGTAAATGGTGCAAAATAGTTCAATATCTGGCCACTGCTCAACAACCCACATGAAACAGCAGCACTCACAGCCCAGTTCAGACTCTGCTGTGCAGCCGTATCACCAACATCCACTACATTTCCAGCAACAGACCCCTGCTGCAGGCTACCATTCAAATAAGAGGGATGGTACAGAGAGACTTTTTCCCCCCCTAAACTGTCATACATTCACTATCCATCTTCCTCTCCTAGTAACTAAATATATTAAACCTGAAACTCCAGTAGCATGCATGAAAGGAAGAAAATGCTAAGAGCTCACCCTTCCTTCCCTCTGTCCTTACCAATTCCTGCCTCCTATGCTGCTTTGTAATGCAAGAGAGCAAGCCTTACAGTGAATTATTCTTACCCATACTCAAGATAGGACATTTTTAAGAATGTAATGACAGATGTATATGCACACTAATTTAAGGCTGGATCATTCCTTCAAAGGAAGGAGAAGGAAATTCAAATCCTTTTGAGGACTGTGTAGAAGTGACTGCTCTATTATGACCTTAATGAGTTTTTATCTCTTTTACAAGGAGATCACCATAGTTACTGCCATTAACATTTAGTAATGCCCTTTCAGCTAGTTGGAAGAAAAAATGTTAAAATTCAATAATTAAGAAAATACTATCAAGTTTATTACAATAATGTGGAAGCTTTCTACCTGTTAATTACTTCTGAATATCTGATATGATTAAATGCTAAACAACTGTATATTGAAAGTGTTTGGGGGAACAATCTTTTATTGTGAGAATGTAGAGCTAAGAGTGCTCTGTGCTTTCATACAAAATGTTCTGGACATATGAACATCACTTTTAAATAATATTTTACTCACCTGGAGTTGTAATTATAATTCTGAGAATGCACATTTAATTCTTATAATCAAAACTATTACCTTTAGCAATCTTGGCCTTAAATTCTTATTGTTTCACAATAAATTCATCAGCACTTATACCAAGATGCTCCATATATCTAAACTTTAACATCATATAACATTTCAAAATACAAGTATGCACATGTATTTAAGAATAAGAGGCAGAAAGCATTATACCATGATCCCACATTTCTAATTCTGAAAATTATGCATAAAGAAATTGTGTCAAATATAACTGTCAAATGTTAAGTGTTGTTAATAGTTAAAATATAACTAAGGGATTTTAATCAATATGAATACTAATTACATATATCTACAAGAACAGCTCAGCATGAAGTGCTTTACTGGAAAAAATGTTCAGCACTGGGTATGCTGGCACACACCTATAATCCTAGAGACTCAGGAGGCTGAGGCAGGAGGATTCCAAGGTCAGCCTCAGCAACTAAATGAAATCTTGTCTCAAAAATTAAAAAAAAAAAAAAAACTGGACATGTAGCTCAGTGGTAAAAATACCCCTGGGGTTTAATCCTAAGTACCCCCTACCACCACCAAAAAACAAATGGTTTATTTGAACAATGTTAAAACACTAGGTTCTACCTTTGAAAAGAAAAGAAACTATACCTTTAGTATTATGCATGTTGACATTGACAACAAGTTCAAATCTTCAATAATGAAATGTTCCCTAAAATATGACATTGTTTTTCCCTAAAATGGGGTCTGATAATAGCTCCTTTCAATTCTCAAAGACAATAATACTACCATATCAAATCCATAGTGTCAACAGGTTTACGATCACAAACACTTGATGAGCTGCACATTGTACCTACCCTTCAATAATGCTTGCAGTGTGACAGGGTCTGACGGTTACCATAGTGATCCTGTGGCAGCTTCTGATTTATTACTGTGTTCCCCAGGACTGTGATGGCTTTTCGGCTATACCTTCAGCAGCTATTTCAGATTTGAGAGCTACACTATGATAAATGTCCACTATCTAACAGATATACTCAACAGAAATGTAACCTTGGAGAGCAGTGCTTTAAATGCAAATTGCCAGCTTTGCCTTCCTCTTAGAATATGAAAGAATGATTCCCATGCCATGAAGAAGGGAAACCTCTGCCCTCCAACACAGGGATTCTTCTCCTTGGGGACTGTCATTTTCAGGAACACCACCCAGTGAATATTTAAGCAGTCTGAAATAGACAATGAGGCAATAAATTCTGCTGAGGCTAGCCCAGCAGCACATTGATCACAAAAGCTGGCATGCGTCTGAGCAATTAGTGAGGCATTCAGTTACATGGCGCCAAATGTTCACTGTATTCAGAAAGTTATCAGCATGGGTCAATAAATTATGTCATTTCACCTCAACTAACTGACACAGCGAACGCTTCCACACACCAACCTGAAAAGAGCATTGCGGGGAATAAATCTCACAGTCGGGTGTCCATTTCCCAGTGCTTCCTAGTCAGACATGCCAAAGCATGATGAGCTCTTATTAAAAAGGGGAAGAAAAAAAAAAAACTCTCCTGTTTTATCTGATTTTTGCCTCTAGGAAGCACAGCACATATGGTACCAGTGATTTGTCACCAAAGTTTGTCACACAGATGTCAGCTGTCGCCACTGCGCCACTATCTAGAAAGATCATGATATACATCATTTTACTCTATTACATTGTTTCCGACTAGTCTTTCATTTGACTTGAGAGAACAGGCCTTTCAAGCTGATCAAGCTCATAAGCACCATACACTAATTTGTGTATGAGCAAGTCCCACATGGCCACCAAGTTATTGATTCTGCCATCTAATTCCCTTGCTTTGACAGGAAGGATATTGCTTTTAGGATAAATAAAACAATCTCCACAATCATTCATGTTCAGTTCTTAGAAAAGGTTTCTGCAAACACAGCTAAGGAAGAAAACACTATTTCCCAAGCACAAAGGATCAGCACAAACGAAGACCCACTTGCTCCTTTTTGCAGGACTGATATTAAAACACTATCATAGCCACACGTGTGTTCTTCCTGACTCATAAAACCCAGAAGTAGTAATGTATTTTCCATTTTCTACTTTGTTGATTCATCAGATCTGTACAATTCCTGTTTGTATAGTAACATATGACTCCCCCTAAAATTATTGCTGATCTAACCAAAAACTTACATGACATGATGTCTTATTTTGTTTTACTGGTAGGTGGGCAAGGGGGCATGGATCAAATAAGCCAAAAGACCCCCCCCCCTTTATCAAAAAACTGGAATACCAGCATATATTTGCAAAACAGATTCAGATACTACTTTCAAACTACAAATCATATATCCCAGTCAAGTATTAGGGGTTTGGACTGTTGCGGAAGAAGGCAGAATTTGATTGCTTTGAGTTAGCTATTTGATTCTCTACTAGGAAAAGAAAATCCAATAGAATACCAACAACTCTCTACCCCACACATAGCAAATGGTTCACATCAGTAAGCACTTCAAGCTGCTTAACTGGCTGTGCTCTGTCTGTTCCCACAACTTGGAATTCACAGGTTCCTCATATGAGGCCAGTTTGGGATTAATATGTTTTCATTTCAAATGAGATAACCAAAAAGAAGAATTCATATTCTCAAAGTAGGTACTAAGAAGAGAGCCAAGTAAGATGGTAACATGTAATCCCAACTACTTAGGAGGCTGAAGCAAGGGGACCACAAGTTTGAGGTCCAACTGGGAAGCTCAATGAGACCTGTCTCTAAGCAGAGAGTGAGATGAAGGGAGGGAAGAGGGTGGTTGAGAAGGAGGAAGGAGTAGAGCGAGGAAGGCAGAGAAATAATTGCTGAAGATATAGCACAGTGGCAAAGCACATGTCTAGCATCCACGAGGCCCCAAGTCTGATCCCCAATACCACACACATGAAAAAAAATTTAAATCATAAATTATGAGCATCTAGAACAAAATATTTTATCATTAAAAACCTGGATCCATGTGTTTGGTATTTAAAAATCCCAAAGTTAGAGAAGAATTTTTATATGTCTTCTAGTAATTCTATTTGCACAGAAACAAATTAGGCAAATATATAACTTGCAAAAACTAGTTTGGTTTTAATTGTGCAAATCATGACAAGCATTTTCACATATGTCTCCATTCCACTAATTTACCTGAAACTATGCGCCAACATTCCCAGAATCTAGACTTCCAAACTCATTTCACACATCCCAATTCTCATCACTAAAGGCAGCAACTACATACCCACATCCCAAGCAGAACCCTTTCTCCTAGGAAAGAATAAGGGTTGTTACAGCACTTCTTTATCTGGCTTCCTTCCTAGTCCCACTAAGTCACCAACATAGTAAGGAAAGTGATTAACCCCCAAATGTCAAAAATCCAAAATAGTCAACACAATACAGAAGGAGAAGTTGGATGATGTTGGGAGCTGCCACGTAGGAACCAAGCTCCCCTTAGCCTTGAGCGATGAGAATGTGGAGATGTGGCAAGCCAGCCATGGGCTGTGTGTGTGTGAACTATGAGCATTGAGCGCACAGGGTGGACTGAACCAATGTTACCCCTCTGTTTGGGTGGTCATTGTATGCATTTTTCGGCTTGCTCTACCCCACGCAGCACATGAAAGGGGCGTGGCCTTTCTAGATGTCAGTCAACCTGCTGACAGCAAGACATCTCCAAGCTAGACTCAACCCCCTGAAACCTGACCCCTTGCCTCATTTGAATGGCTTCTCCCCAATAAAAGGATTCAGCACATGTTCCTCACTCTCTTTCTTGCCTGCCTTGTCCTCCTTGTGGGAGCTGCAGCTGAAGAGAGGTCACTGAACCCAAAGAAAAGGTACTTTCTGTGTCTGTCTTTATTTATTCCCCAAATTCACTTGAAGTGACCCTGATTGGTTTAGTCGTGTGACGCAACAGGATGACTGATACTAACCAACTTCAAGATGTACTAGACACCTACAGTAATCAAGACAGTAGAGTATTAGTACAAAAACAGACAAATGAATCAATGAGACAGAGCCCATAAACAGACTCACATAATTATAATAAACTGATCTTTGACAAAGAAGCAAAAACTATACAATGGAGCACAGATCTTTACAACAAATGGATGAAAACTGGATATCTACATTCAAAAGAAAAAAATACATATCTGGGCATAAACCTTACAAAAATTTTAGTTAAAATGGATCCACATACCTAAGTGTAAAATACAAAAGCATAAAAATCTAGATGACTTAGGGGTAGGCAATAACTTCATATGCATCACTAAAGGCATGAGCCAAGAAAAACATTATAGAGTACTTTAAAACCTAAAATTTCTGCTCCAAAGAAGACAGCGTAAAGCCACAGAATGGTAGAAAAATATTTGTAAATGATATACCTATCAAAGGATTGCTATCCAAAATATATGAAGAGTTCTCTAAAGCTCAACAGTAAAGAGCTCAATTGAAAAATGTGTGCCAAAGACCCAAAAGACAACTCACCAAAGAAAATGGTAAATAAACATATGAACATAGGCTCCACATCATATGTCGTCAGGGAAATGCAACTAGAAAAAAACGCCAGTGAGATGCCAGTTACACACCTATTAGATTGACCAAAATCCAGAGCACTGGCAACACCAAATGCTGTTAGGGATCTGGAAGGACAGGAATTCTTTGCATTGCCAATAGGGAAGTAAAATTGTACATCCACTCTGAAAGACAGCTTGAAAGTCTCCTACAAAACTAAACGTAGTCTTATCATACAATCCAGCAATCATACCCAAATGAACTGAAAACTCATACCTATATAAAAACCTGCACACAGGTGTTTAAAGAAGATTAATAATTTCCAAATACTTGGGAACAACCAAGATGTCTTTTAGCAGGTAAATGAATAAACTGTGGGACACTCCTCAACAATGGAATGTTATCCAATATAACAAAGAAATGAGCTATCAAGCCATGAAGGGGAAAACAAACACCCACCACTAAGTGAAAGCATCCAATTCTAAAAGGCTATGTACTGTATAATTCCCACTACAGGCATTCTGGAAAAGGTTTGAAAGCATGGAGACAGTAAAAGCATCAGCAGATGTCAGGGTTGGACTGGAGAAAGAAATAAACAGGCAGAGCACAAAGGACTGGGGCAGTGAAACTCTTCTGCGTTATGCAACAAAGTGGATACACATCATCACACATCTATCCAAACCCCAGGAGGTATACCATCCTATACCACTCTGATGAGGATGTCGGTAATGGGGCATGTGTGTGGGCAGAGGGGTAATCTCTCTACTTTCCCTTCAATTATTCCTAAAATTACTCTAAAAATTATCTTTAAAAAATAAAATAGCAAAATAAAATCTGGCGATCCCATCCTGTCCTCTAATTCTGAACCCACTGCATGTCCACCCATCCAGACCCAGAGCTAGGAAAGCAAAAGTGTTGACAGAGAGGTCCCCAGTCTTCAACACCTTCCGTTTCGGCAGCCACTGTGAATTCTGTGCCTTTGCTCTTCTTACCTACGTAGCCCACTAGGAGTTAACAACTGTCAGGCAGTCAAGAGTCACTGTGGCCCAGAGGTCAGCAATCTTATTAAAGCCCTATGCCACCGCTGGGACTCAATAATGCCCACACTGCTCAGTGCAAGGCAGTGGGGAAAATGATTGAAGAGAAAGACTCAGAAGAGCCATGAGGAAATGAAATAAGAATAGGAACTGGATGAGAGTAAGTAGTAAAGAGATAACCAAATAATTCCACATAGAAGAAAGGTAGGGACCCTCTCTGAGAACACAACAATCAAGAAAGCATCTTGGGTAATCAAATAATCATGGCAACTAGGATACTCCTATAAGACAAAACACAATCTTACATTTTTGTAATAGATGTCATTCTACTGTGAATACACTGCCCACACCCAGAAGTACTGGTGTAGTCATCCTTTGGCATTTTGTAGACAAGTGGTAAAATTCTGCAAGTATGAAACATATTGACGTTTATTTTTATAATGGCAATGTTCCAAGATAGAATGCACTATCTGTCGTTTTAATGAACATGAATTGAGCTGGAGCAAATATACATGATATAACTTCTCATTTTTAATCTCATTTATATATGCTAAATACCTTATTAAGCAATCTTTCTAGCATTAATTCTCAGCTGTGCAATTACAGGTTTATGTTCCTTCTGTTTATAAATGTTTACATTTGAAGGAGAACCAATAATCGTTGAGTTTGTGTTAAAGATCATTTTAGGTGTAGAGACCTAGGCACTAGTTTCAGTATGTACTATAAATCAGAGAAAAGTATTGTTGGCTTTATTTGCTAAGAAAACCTTTTGCTTCAATATGCACAAAACTGCACTAATCTCAAGAAAAAGCTTCTATGATTACGTCCAAGAACAGTCATATGATATTCTGTATTCATGTTGGCAGAATTTTTAAAATACATGTAACAAAACAGACATGGTTAATCTAAAAAATATCAGGATATTAAGGCTATGGCATTTAAAAAGCAGTTCAAAGTCTACCATTATCAAATCCAGGGAGGTCAACTCAATTCGACAAGGGCTCTATCTGTGCAGGGAATTAGACATGCTCTTGATGACACCAGATATCAAAGTAGTAACAATGGGTAGGTTTTGCCAAGAGATGCCAATTTAAAATGAAAATTTTCATTTAGAAATTTTATCTTTAAAGATGGAAAGATCTTTTTAAATTAGTAGGATTATCTAGAAAGAACACCCATAAGGAAATTCAAGCTTAAGAAAAACAATTGCATAACATTTCAAGACCTTTTGGACCAACTGGAGTAAGATATTAGATTGCTAGAAATCTTAAACACATATAGAGTAATAATATACTCTACTCTGAGATACTAGAAGAACTAATTAACACTCCATTTACTTGCTGCTAATATCAACTGTTAATGACAAAACTGAAGTTAGTAGCATCAATTTCTCTTTTTTTTTCAAAAAATATGGTTTTAATCCTAATAGAGCTAAGAAAATTAACCAAGAAAATACTCTGAACTGTCAATATGGCACCAAACACAGCTTAAATACTTCATTTCCCTTCGTTTCTACTAATCTCTAGGCCATTTTCCACTGGCAAATAAGATGAAACAGAAACAGACTGAATAAACACAATAGAAGAATTGGTTCTGATCCCTCAAATCAACAAGCCACTTTTGTGCCCTTTCATTTGACATCACAAATCACTTTAATATGATTTTCTGCAGTTTCTTTATAAATAATGTTTTAAGTGGTAGGCTAAGGGGGGGAAGCACTTCAGGAACAGGTCTTTTCTACTGGTTTACTGTCACATGGTTCCTATGACAACTTCTAACTACTATTTTGCTTACTGAAATGTATGTGATACTTAGTCATTGCCTATTCTGTGGAAGAGAAGCTGAACTAGATAGCTGACGTTCCCTTTAAAGCCTAAGAGTCAGGGGCTGGGATTGTGGCTAACTGGTGAAGTGCTTGCCTAGTATGTGTGAGACACTGGGTTCAATTCTCAGACCACACAAAAAATAAATAAATAAAGATAGTATGTCCATTTACAGCTAAAAATATTCTTTTTTAAAAAAACTTAAGAGTCTATACGCTCATGCAACTTAGAAGTTAGTTGAATCAAACTGCACACAATGTACCAAATGTGAAGAATTGTGAAATACTGATTTTCCCCTCCTCAGGAAGGTAGCATGTTTTAAAATTGCTGATTCATTCAATATATATTAAACACCTACTATGTGTCACACACTGTTCTAGGAACTGGACAATAGCAATAAACTAAAGAAAACCATTGTCCTCATGAGCTCATATTCTAGTGACACATTCACACAATTCTAAAATACTTGGATTATGAAAAACAAACCATTATAGACATTTACTTATATGTAAAAACTACAGAACATACATGTATATATACTTGTTGCATAAGTCATATGTAAAATATGATCCCAGAAGTTGAGAGGACACTTAAATTCTATGGAAATTTAACAGATCAGTCACTACATGGATCAGAAATGTATTTTTAAAAATATCCAAAAGCTAAAGAGTATTGTTCCAAACATGTGTTCCAGACACGTGGACCTATCAGGCATAAGTCATCAAATCAGAGATCCTTTTGGTAAGTGGTTTGCAGTATTAGACAACAAATAAAGAAATCATAATATAGTTTTTAAATTACTGTAAAACAAATTTTGAAGATAATGGGCAGTGTTGTACTTCATCAATATTCAATGCCAACTATAAAATGTGCTATTATGTTATAATAGGAAATATAATTTAAGAAATAATCGATAGAATAACATGCTATAAAGGAAGGAAAAAACACTGTCAAATAACTAAGATTCATTGCTGATTATAAAAATACATCCTGGGGGCTGTGGTTGTGGCTCAGCGGTAGAGCACTCACCTAGCATGTGCAAGGCCCTGGGTTCAATCCTCAGCACCACATAAAAATAATAAAAATACAAAGATATTTAAAGAAAATACATCCTGACATCAGAAATTTTAGAATGTGGGCCAATTTGTATATTGTCACTAAAGAAAATGATACTTGAAAGTCATTCAATTAACAGCTTCCTATAAATCCAGGACCATACCTGAAAAGAAATTATCCATGCTTGCAGTGAAGATCAACCTAATCATTAACAATACAGAAATACACCAGGATGCAAGGTCAACATCAACAGCACACAAAGTACCATGCTGACCTTGAAAGGGACCTTGAAAAGCATCCTTCTTACCCAGGTCCTCATTTTATACTATCCCCGACTTTGCCATCTTCTCAGAGACAAATTATTCCCATTAAAAAAATCTGTAAGTTGTTTATTTTTTCTCCAAGTTTGGCAACTTCATTTGTGCTTAATAAGCTTTTAAAGGCAAAGCCTATTGACTTTTGAATCCTAGCTCAGTGCTTCTCTGATGAATCCGTTAACCAATGACTCTTCAACACATCCAAAACAGCAGGACCAACTTAAAACAGTCAAGATTGGTTTGTGAAGCCAAGAATGTAAAGGCATGACAAAAAGCAGCCAATACACACACATTTCTCAGCCCACCTACCCTAACTATATCCTCTCAAAGAATTGTTTGCTAGTGTCACCAAAGGGAAATATAAATATGGTCACTGCCTAATTTGCTAAATAGAATAAACATTTGTATCTGAAGCAAGGATTAAATATAACTCTAAAGATACAGAGGAAAAGTAAATACTGTACTTGTAAAATATAATCCTAGACAACTTGTCAAATGTGAACTGGGGGATGGGACTTTCTCCCTTAATAATAGCATAATGGTAAACACAGGAAGTCCACATGGAGTTTATATAAAACATATGGCAGGTCACTGGGTGAGGATATGTAAAAATTAAGACACTGAAACAACTAGAAATTATTTCAGTATTACTGTCAGACCATCATGTAAGGAGAATGCAAGATGGCTACAGTCTCCCTAACAAGCAAAATCTCCAAGGACGAGATCTTCCAGGGCCTGTGTAGTAGGGAGTGGGCTACACAGAGTCAAGTCATTAGTAACTGTGGTCACAAATGGGAGTCTCTATGATGTTTCTTTCTTTCTTTCTTTTTTCTTGGAGATTGAACTCAGGGGCACTCAACCACCAAGCCACATCCCCAGCCCTATTTTGTATTTTAGATCTTGTCTCACTGAGTTGCTTAGAGCCTCACTTTTGCTGAGGCTGGCTTTGAATTCACAATCCTCCTGCCTCAGCCTCCCAAGCCACTGGAATTACAGGCGTGAGCCACTGCACCCAGATTCTATGATGTCTCCTAAAAAGAAACTAAAAAGAACTAACTCCCCTTTTCCTACATTCTTACTCTGTGCCAGATACTATATACTGCGTTCAACACATTTTTAAAATATATTATCTCATTTAATTCTTGTTACCATCCTCTGCTCCCCATTTCTAATTTACCAAGTCTTGGGGATAGCAGCACCTACATTTCTCTGTCGCCACTTCCTTCTGTCCATTTCACCACTGCTACATTAACGTAGCCCTCATCACCTTTAACAAAACTGCTGAATCTATTTGCTTACTAAATTTCCACTCTCAAGACTCAGCAGTTTACCAAAACCTGCCCCATACTGCTGCAGTCTCCATCTTTATAAAATGCAAGCCTAGAGATTCTAAACCTTAGCAGATCATGGAGTGGCTGCATAACCTAGGCCCTATCTCTTCCCTTTTCCAACTATACACTATTTAGATTCTCCATGCAACTTCTAACTTCTTGGGTATCCTGTCAGCCAAGGTGCTTCACCTTATCGTGCCTGCTGCAAACTCCTACAGTTCCTACAAGGCTCAAGTCCAAACATCCTCTCCTCTGTGCAGACTTGTATGACACCCCTAGCTACCAACACCCCTCAAAAATGACTATGAAAATGTAGACACTTCTTCACATGCCCATGGATCAATCCCCACTCTGTGGAACCCAGTTGGTTAAAGCAGGGGTGCTGATCATCAAAGACTGGATATCCACACCAAAGGCACGCTTTAAACTCGGCTTCACCACAATCCAGGGGTGAGCCCCATTTACCTCAAGTCCCTCAGTGCTAAGACAATCAGACAGGCACAGTTTAACTCATACTCAAAGACTAAATGACAGGAACAGAAAGTCCTTTGTCCGGCAGCTCATCAGGGCAGCAAAAAGCCTGTGAAATGACAGTGTCAACAAATTTCTTGTCTTTATTGTATCTGATGCTCATTAGGTTCTGATTCTATCTGTGCCCACAGCATGTCTTATTTTTATAGCTTCACTGAAGCAACATAGATGATTTCTTTGTCTGCCTTGTCTCGGGAGATATTTGCAAAGGAGCAAGTCCTCATACTTCTTTTCATTTTAATTTGTCATAAAGATACACCCTCATCACATTATGCCAAGAAATGAGTAACTGCGCTGATGGCACCTAAGAAAATATGTGAACTACTAACATTTCTGAAGCCAAGAAGGATTTTTAACACATTGTATTTACCTGATTTCCCTCTTAAAAATAAAAATTTAGTGACTGTGTACCATGAAGTATATTTTCAGTGGGTAAATATGTCTTATATATGTTCTATTTTGCTTAGCTCTTCCTGTTTCTTCCTAGAAATTATGTACTCATATGAAACTAGTTATTACATTTATTGAAAATAAACATCAAGTCAGCATTTCAGCAGTCATGATCATGAGCAGTTATTTCTTTTCCCTGTGCTGTGCATAATACCCAAATATTTTAAAACACGTTATACCACTTTGGGTCATTATCCGTTGATTGCCACTAGCTTTAATTTTGGATCAGCAAGGGAGAAAATTACTTGGAAATATTAAGTGAAAGTTTACATTTAAGTGTTCCATTATCAAGTTACCCTGGCATATGGTTCTTTTGGCTAACAATATAGACAGGGCTGGATGAATCCAATCCCTTTGTTTAGGACTATATCCGTTTGGCTAAAGAATGTAAATGAAAAAAAAAATCACACTTTTACAAAATTCTAGATGATGTTATTGTACAAAGAAAGAGGGAGAAAAGGAAAGTAAAGCATAAAATCCTAACAAATGGGATATGCAGAAGGTTCATCAGACAGATTAACAATGGCCTACAAGTCGCCAAGTGGCATTGTTATTTGGATATAATTAACCATGGTAGGCAATACAGCACACAAGGACTGTTCTGAATTAGAAAAGCTACTGACTCAGCTAAATCACAGGCAATACACTGACCACTAGCACTCACGGGATTGCGGTCAAAGACCCAGCAAACCAGCTGAGTCAGGAAAGGATCTCAAAATGTCTAGGAAGTAAACAGCAGTCAGTGGCTTGGTTCCTGCCTACCCAGTTACTCAAATGTGTTTTCTCCAGCTTTTTTGGGTGGAAAGAAAATAATACTGGATAACAGCTTGGATATGGATGTATGCAGGAAATCATCCTGAAAATTCCATTCCTAATCAGTTATCTTAAAAAGCAGGCAATGCATGAGAGAGCCAGCAACAATGAGGACAGAATGTTCCACCCTGCTCCTTAGGAGGCACCATTGGGAAGGCTTCATCACCCTCCTCTATGTATCACTGCTTACCTCAGTTTTTTAGAATTGGCCAAAATGAAGCAAAAGGAGAGCATTTTTAGGGAGGCCTGGGACTATTTCTACAGACAGTTTTCTCACTCAGTGACATCACATAACTAGTTTGTTTTTTCATCCTTGAGAGGAATAACCCACTTATGCTAAGATTCTGACAGACACAAAGAGCTTAGAGTACCTTAATTATACAAACTATACCTCCACACATTTAAATGGAATATGAAATATGTACCTCAGGGGCTGGGGTTGTGGCTCAGTGGTAGACTGCTCACCTAGCATGTATGAGGCACTGGGTTCAATCCTCAGCACCACATTAAAATAAATAAAGTCCGTCAACAACTAAAAATTTTTTTTTAAAAAGACGTTATATCAGTGTTTGTATTACTTATCTCCCTTCAAAAGACCAAACTCTAGCTGTCCTATAAAAATAGAGACCACTCCTTGTCTTTAGGCTCCCCCAGAGACAATTCCATTTTCTCTCTCAGCAATACATTCCCACATTGAGAGAAGGAGAGGCTCAAGAAAATGTGCTAATTGCTCAAATCAATAGAGGGCATCCTGGATGGCATGTACCACCGGAAATGGCCTTTATAATATTTGGGGAGGTAAATGGAGATGATAAGGTCTTAATATGAATAAAAGTGTAGCATCTGTCCCACAGCTGAGTCTCTGCAGGCCATGTTAGGAATAGAAGGTGAAATTCCGACCTTGGTTTCCTCTTTGTTAGCACTACTCTGAAGCACCATTTTCCAAACAGTTTCCAATGAGATGTTCACAGATGCTTCCCTGGACAGGAGATCCCATGGCCCAAAGCAGAGAGAAATTGGTTTCTCTAGTGCTGGTCTCTGCAGACCCTTGGAGGATGAATATAAATCTGTATTTTACAAAGAAGAGTAAAGAATACATCCTGACCCTACCTCAGGTTTTTTCCCCCTCAAAGATTCCTAGCAATCCCTCCCAAGACAGGAGGGAATTCTTCTGCCTATTAGAATATAAAACAAAATCCAGTTGTAGGATTTCCCTCAAATCCCCACCAGCTCAACTCACTATTTCCCATAAAATTTAAATCCTCCTATAGATTACTTATCATTAAGGAGACAATACTCATCATGGTTTAGTGAATGCCAAATGAAGATAAAGCATTCATAAAATGCTTGAATAAAAGAATTCCCTCTCCAATTGTATTAACCACACCTTTTTCCAGAGTATATCTAACTCACTGCATAAAAATGGAATTAAATTAACATTATTTCAAGGTTTGGATGTTTTGTTTTTTGGTTTTCAATTTTGGAGGATAACTTCAGTACACTATTATACTATGATATTCTGCTCCAAGAATATGGATTCAATCATTACCTGTATCTCCTCACATACACCCACCCCCCCAGCACATACAGACATATAATATCATGAAAAAATATTGCAGCCAACAGGAAACAGCACAATGATAGCAGTACTTCAGCAGCTCCTCTTTATACAACCTATAGCTTAAGGGAAGGTCATCGACATAAAAGTGATGACTTTGAAATGTGTGTTGTGAAACAGCTATGTATCAATATGCCTGACAAGAATAAGGTGAGAGCCCATTTCAGCTGGCCAGAATGACTGCTGTACATCACACTTGGAGGCAGTAAGCCAAGACAGAATGAGTATTACCAAGTTGTTATGGTAACTAAATTGCAGCTGGTTCCATAAAATATTAGCTTTCCATCCCATGGACTGTGTTTAAAATTCAATGTGAGTCAGGGCCTCTACTCCAAATGAGGCTGCCAATGGTCACTTCCAGGTACCATGAGCCACACCAAGAAGTAAACTGTGCTCAAGCAATAGCAGTCACAAACCAGGAGAGCTCAGCAGCTCCAGGACAAAGGCTTTCATACATTAACCCTCACCCCTATGAAATCAGGGCCAAAGCACCAGCCTTTGCCAGCTGACTTCAATAAAAAAGCACTATCCAAAAAGGGAAACAAGGAAAACAAAGGTCACAACCCATGGCCAACAGCAAACTTGCAGGTAGAAAAGGAATCTGACCATCAGCACATACAGAACACTGTTCAAGTCTGATGTTTTGGAGTGCGAGACACTGAGTTTGAATGCCAACTACTCCCTACTGACCACCTGAAAGCACTCTTTTTTCACTTGAGTCCGTCTATGCTACAGTGGGATTGTGAAGGGGCGACCAGGATGAGCTTGGCATCAAAAAACTGGATTTGAATTCTTTTTCCTGCAGCTGACTAGCTACGTGATTTTAGGCAAGTTACTTAACCTCTTTAAGCCTCAGTGTCTTCAACTGTAAAACAGATAAATCACCAACCCAACATAAACCAGTGCTTTATGTGCAATACAACAAGAACTTCAAACAAGTTGGCTATGGCCATCATTCTGGTGGTGGTAGTTACCACTACCTGGAGCAGACAAAATAATGGGCCCCCAAAGATGTCCATATTCTAATGCCTGGAGCCCATCCTATGATGTCTTGCATGTCAAAAGACTTTGCAGATACAGTTAAGTAAAGTATTTTGAGAGACAGTGATTATGCTGATTATCCAGGTGGATGTGATGTAATCACAAGGGTCCTCATAAAGTAAGGAGAGACAAAGAAGGGAATATAATCACAGGTGCTGAGAAAAAGAGAAACAGCTTCTCTCTCCTAAGGTTTCCAGAAGGAGAGCTGTCCTGACCCCTTGATTTTAGGTCTTGACCTCCAAAACTGAAATAAATCTGTGTTAAGCTACTACATCAGTAGCAATTCATTATAGGAGCAATAGTATATTAATAATCACCTTACTGTTAAATGGGAAAGTACTGTAAAACACAGGGCACACAGTAGGCCCTAGTGAATGACAGTTGGTCAATTATAACTGGGGGATGGCAGAAAGGAAGATGCCACTGCAGCTAATATGTATTAGCTGTAGCACTTGTGTACCTCCTACTGCCTATGAGCCACAGAGAGACGCCATCCTCTAACCAGTCATTCTCAGACAACTGCACCTGAAATAGTCCAGATAAACCAGAAAGGGAGCTGCATCAACCCAGAAGCACTGAATTCTGCAGATGATTAAATCTAGACAGGAAAGTCATTAGCCCAATGCTGACTTGTAACTCCAAGCAGAGGGGAAAAAGAAAAGTATTTTGAAAGGATAACACAAAGCAGGTCTGCTTGACTTGGGCCAGGTCTAAAACCACTGAGCCTTCAAGCCAATGGCTTCCCGTGAGGAGATTCCAGATGTTCCGCATGAGGACTGAGTCACAAAGGTTCAAGTGGCTGCCCCAGTCAATATTGAAGCACCAACACAGGAGGGACCTAAAGGATGGTTTCCCCTCCCTCCTGTTCCAGCTAACATCCAGTATGGGAGGAGCATTATGCTCTGATGGCAGCATGTCTGCCAGTGCCTCCGTGACCAGAGTCCTGAGTTCATTCTACTCCTTCTGCAAGGAGCTTGGCTTCTGCTGTCCACATGCTACACAGGCAGAGGAAAGGGCAGTTTAATTTCAACCACTAAATAGACACAGCAGTTAGGATGATGTTAGGAGCAACACTCCCAAATCATGTGCAGGAAGATGGATGAGACACCTGCAATAAAAAGACCAAGAAGAGGGAAATGGCTTATTGGCACCCTGAGTATGACATGAGGTTTCAGCACTGGATATTCACCTTGATGACTGTGGAGGGTCAGGGAACAAACCCTCACTCTTCTGAGCACACAGAAGACTTTCAGTTTGATGCTGGGTTTGTAAAGCCTGAATCTATGGATAGGTAGATCCAAAATTCTTCAGGTTCAGGTCTTATCAAATGAGTCAGTAAAAGGAAAAGGTAAAGAAATAAAGGACAACCTAATCTCATCCTCCAAATAACAAGACAAAATATAAGATAAAGAAAGGATCAAGCAAGAAGACAGAGCATAAAAGGAATACCCTGTTACTTTAGATTTCATCTTTTCTTCTACTAGGATTTACATTTACCCAACATTTTCTGGATATAAAGATGTGGTGTCCAATTCCAGCTCAGGGCAAATGATGGGTGGAACCTCCTTGAATGTCGTTACTTCAAACTGTTAACCAGGGATTCCTCAGCATCTATGGGTGGAGTATTCCATGGAAAAGAACAGGAATTGGAATCCTGCCCCATCCAGGCTTCAAACTAAACATTTTTTTTTTTTTGGCAGGGGTGAGGCCTGTTGAAGAATTCAAGAAAGCATCTATTCTAACCTTTTCATTTCACCAACTAACAGAGAAGTGAAGATTGGCAACCAGTTGGCCCAGGAGAGTCTGGGTTTATGCCTGATGAGCCACTGTTATTTTGAATAGCATATCCACAAAAAGACATAGTCACCCAAGCTTGAGAGGCTACAAATCTGCCTACGATCCCACATTAATATGCAGTTCAGCTAGTACTAAAAAATGTTTCCCAAGATGCTTCCTACTACACAGTCTTCCTCAGACAGAACATTATTACCCTGATTTCCTTATTTTGGTATTTATTTGCTTCACCAACAGGGGTTGGAATTTCATTAAGACCAAAATAACAGGCTTGTTAAAAAATTTTTAAAAAGTAAACTGTCATTGGATACTTTTCCCTATTTTATTCCATACTGATTGTTTGTCTCACATATTAAACTATGAATCCTTTGAAAAGTTTAGACTGCTGGATTACTTTTTTCATTCTTAGTAGAATTATGATTCTCAAACTAAGGAGTAAAACACTGGAAATTATACAGAAAAAGCCAGAGAACCCAAGAATCCCCCATATAAATAGGGTGCCTATTTCTGGATTTTCAATTTTATTTTTAAGTAATATAAGTAACACAAAAATTATGAAGTGAATGTAAAATCAGCAATAATTTTTAATATGAAACAAGCCATTTTCTACTTGTTTCTATAACCAACCCTAAGAGCCTTAGGGCATGCATTTATAGTCCTCTTCCACTTTTAGGAGTATTATGAGTTGATAAGCATTACTGCAGGGGTTCCAAGACATCTCTTCAAGGCTGACATCCTGACCTGCCACTGCAGTCACTTTCATTGCTTCCAGAATGACCTCATCTGGGTCTAACCCTTAGGGCCAAGTCCCACTTGGGATATTAACATCTAAACAGAATTTCATGCCAGTAAGTGGAAAAATAGACTTCTGAGACATACTACTCAAGATGAGACTATGTACTGTCCCACACATGCTGACAAGGCCACATTATCTCAGCATAGCCATGATGTCCCCACCCCAGAGGCCTGCCCAGAAGATACAGGCAGAAAATAAGCATACCAAGCCCTTTTTCAGTATACTCCCAATATTGTATACTTCCAAGTTCCTGGATATATACTAAGTTGCTGGCATGAGAAAATATTGTGGACCTCTGCTATTTTCCTGATATTCAATTGAAACCTACAGGTGATAGAAGGAAAACTAAGTAGAAATCAGCAATAAGCAATGGAAAGCTATGGAAAAAGCTGTATCGTTATCTTCCTATAATGCCTAGATGGGAACACTATGCTATTATCTTAACTCCAGCATTTTTTTAAAATGCATTTTTGCTTGTGTTCAGTGTAACAGATGCCTGAGGTATGACTCCCTACTGTAATTACTTATGTTGTACTATGAGTAGAAGATGAATAATCATTTAACTTTGGAAACTGCATTACTTTTTAATTGTCTAGTTCAAATCCAAATATCTGAAAGGAAAAATACATGCATTCCTGTCTCTGTTCCAATTCTAACCTGCTCTGCCAATCTCTTAGCCTTCTTTGGCCTCAGTGAGGTAAATATATTAATTTTTTAAGATCAAATATGTTAAGATCTTAAAAATTCTGAAGTCATATACAAATACATAGCCTTCTTTGGCCTCAGTGAGGTAAATATATTAATTTTTTAAGATCAAATATGTTAAGATCTTAAAATTTCTGAAGTCATATACAAATACATAGCTTTCAAGAAGGACCACAGGAAAGCCGAAACTCTACAAGAGTCAGGAAAAGCCCTTGTGGTCAACTGATGCTCAAAAAGACTGCCTTCATCTTTGAGGCCTCAAGACCCTTGGAAGATGGAAAGAAAAAGTTAACGCAATAAGACTATAAATACAGAGATCAGTGAATTTGTTGGCAGGGAGAAGAAAGGGAGGTAATCCTAAACTAATTCTTTCCTAAACACACTCAAATGTTCCCATATTCTTCCTAAAGAAATGAGAAACTATTTCAAAATTGGAAACAAAAACTACAAACATGTACCCCATGCAGATGTGATTTCCAGCCAAAGTGTAGGAGCCAACGTAGCACCAAGCCAAGGCATATTCAACTTCAACCTTTTTAGAATGGTTTCCTCAGAGTACTATTTTTTTTTTTTTTGGAGGAGGGGACATTCAGAGATGTGTACTTGCAGAATTATTCCTCTCCAGTCATTTGTTTGGCAGGAAAACCTGATCTGCTTTATGTAATTAGCTGATTAAAAGTAGTATTTGACTGAACTCTAGCTATACAAAATGATCTCAAACTGATTGAAGGACACATTCAAATCCCAAGGTTAACAGTATTTATTTGGAATGATATGTCTTCACCAAGGAAAGGATAATAACATTGCTATTTACACAATTTCAATACTATAAAAATGCATGTATTCATTCCAGAGGCAAGTTTCATTAGTTCATTTTGAGAAAAGACATGACACTTTAAATCACATACCCCTAAGAAAAATGAGCAAATTATCTACAATGTTCATTTATAGTGAGGATGAAAAACACATTAACATACTTGGTCCATTCATGACACATAGAAGACACTGCCTCATGTAACTATAATTCACCATTACCATCAACTCTGCAAAAAACCTATTTCAAAGATGAGATACATCAACCCAAGAAACAAAGGGGAAAGAAGTCCTCTTTCATTCATTCCTCCCCTTCCAACTGCTGTGACTGATTTTAAAGTGTGCTTAGCTCTCCCAATGTTATAGGACTTTCATACCTCTACAATGGTTGAAAATGCCCAGAAGTAACAGGTAATTCCTACATGCCTTTTTTAATTGTAAATGTCAGTTCAGAAGTCTAGAAACTAGTGACTCTGGGCTAATTCTACTTTACCACTAGTTACTTTTGTGAAGTCAAATAAACCACTGAACTTTACTTCAAGTCTATTTGATTACCTATAAATTGGTGACAAACATATGTAAATGTACCTTCCAAACTTGAAGCTGCCAGATGCTAAAAAACTTCAGAAAATATCAAAAGAATACATATAAATACAACTATCAAGTAAGTATTCCTATTAACAAACTGTCATAGTATTGTGGTGCTACTAGAGATTTTCCCTAAACCAAACTGTAGAAAGAGGAAATGATTTATTACATCTCATGTACTTTCAATGCTACCTTTTTAAGGATTGTTTTTAACTAGAGTACAAAAATAGATTTGGGGGCATTTCATTCACCAGGCCTTAGGGATTCTTCTATTACCTCTTAGAGATGATCTGACCCAACCATAGGCTATTTTATTTTGCCCCCCATTGTCACAGATGGCTATCATGGTACCTTAGTTCAATCAGGCCCTTGTGCAGAATAAAACACTTTGAATGGTAGTGAATGAATCTGGTTTAAAACTCACATTAACTTTTTTAAAAAGACAGATGTCAGGAATAGGGAATAGCATGTAATTGCACTTCCTTATACATAAAGCTAATCAATTAGCACTAAATTGTTACAACTTTACCATCTGACTTGATTATTTTGAGGCTTCCAAAGTCTTTCTCTAACAGGCAGCAGTGGACTGTATTCTCCAAGACACAGAAACAGACAGTTAAATTCTTTTACCCCCTCAATTTTATAATCTCTCAATCTAACAAAGCTTTAATACCTATGTACAATACCAGAATTTCATACCAATATGGCTATGCATGCAAGAAATTTTTAAAAACTGCATAAATAAGATTCTAACCATAAAACCATTTTTCCCACATAGTATTCCTATCATGCTCAAATAAAGACATAAGAATGTTCAGAGGATGAAATGTAAATAGGATTATTTATTTGCTGGGCATGACAGGAGGGAAAATAAAATGTAGTACCATACTCCTCACAATTAGAACTCAGCCAATTTATTGTCCACTGCCTGGATGCTGAATTTCAATCTATTCTTTCACTATAACCCAAGCAAAAATAAATAAATAAAGGTCTGAACATCAGGTATACAACACAAATTCTATTACACTGAAAGCAGGGAAGACATAATGAAATCTTTTCCTGTCTACAAGGTCATCCTTCTAATTCATGGAATTCATTTAATCCTTAGGTCCAATTCAATGTGTACTCTTCTTCAAATAAATCCATACAGGTCCCTAACAAGAACTCCAAGAGGGGGTGCAGAATGCAAATGAGAAAGCCAACCACAAAGTGGCCACTCCTCAAAATCTCCTTTTGGGTAAGCAATACAAAAAGAAGCATTTTTCTAATTGAAATATCTTTTAGAAAGCAATAAATTTCTGCATCAAAAAATTAAACTAAATCTAAGCAAAAAATGAAATAAAAATAATCACATGTGCTAGAGGTTAATGTTCCAAGGGATTGCATATATAATTTACCACCCACTTATTTTTCATTAACAGCACCAACTCATCATTAAAAACTTCTCTTCGCTGCACCTTCCTTTGGTACCAGCGATTCACATGACTGGAAGTGTAACAATTATTTATTATTCAACCTTCAAGCAAATGCTCAGCAAAAGGGCCAAGGTCTGACTTCTTCATTGTACTACACTTGAGAGATTATATGAAAAACCACAAACATTTATAAGTCCTGCTGCTTGGATTTATCTGATAAAACAGAATGATTGAACATTAATTGGTAAGTCAGTGAAATAAAAACATTCTTCTACCAAAAAATTATCATGGTTATGATCTTAAAGTTTGCTGAGGTAATAGGCAGATGATTCACAACATTTTTAAAGTTGCAAAACAATTATTAATTAACAAAACTATAGATATGTTATGATGTATCAGATTACATTTCCATTTTATAAAATACTGATTTTACTAACAGAAAGACCCTGTGGTATATATAATATATCTTGGTAAATAAAGAATTGTATATTTATAATATGCACAATTTTGCTTATGAAATACAATGATCTTACTAAATACATACATTTTTACCAATTAAAGCATTCCATCTCAGTCGTCTTCTTTACTGATTTTTTTTTTTTTAATAAATGGGTCATGGCTCATGGTAGAGCACTTGCCTAGCATGTGTAAGGCACTGGGCTTGATTCTCAGCACTGCATATAAATAAATGAAGTCCATTGACAACTAAAATATATATATATACACATACATACATTTTTAAAAAAGAATATTTAAATGGTTACTACCTAGGTACAACAGAAATGTTCAAGTGAATATCCAAACAGTTTTATCCATACCTTACTGATAACTATTTAGCTTTAAAAGGCCAGCAGAATTCATAGCAAACTTTTACACCATTTGGATGCCTCCGACTTCAGCTGAGTTGCTCTGGACCAACTGAGACAGGGCAATGAAAGTCTTACAACGTGAAATGTGTTTTGTTTTGTTTTTGTAGACTGCCTTGTAATGATTCTATATTTGTTAAAATATGCAGATATCAATGCTACCAGTGAGGTGGGGTTTCAACAACCTCACCCATTTGGGTGATTCTAGTCAGGGTGCCCCATGCTATTTGTTTGCCAGACTAGCAATTCGTTTTTAATTTCTATCATTTCTCATTTTATAATTATCCTTCTTCAAGCAGAAAACAAGACAACCTCAACTTTAAGAAAGCTGTAGAATTCAGCTTGTGATTTGGGGCCTTTATTATGAGATTAAAATAATACACATTGCATGTGACTTTTAAGGCCCTTTTCAGTTTCTATACTGCCAACTTCTTTTTGGAAATATGGCTGCTATTCTTAATAAATTAAGATGCACACTAAGTGTACACAACTACTAGATACTTGCTATAATAGGTTCTTTATCAACAATGGTCCATGTAATTCTCCCACCCATTCTGAGACAGCTGATACTATCACCCCCACTTTACAGATGAAAAAGTTGAAACATGAAGAAATTAATTTGACCCCATTCACACCACATATAGGATGTGTTATATTGTGAAGACTCTGCTCTTAGCCAACACATGGTAATGCTTCTGAAATGAACAATTTTACATTGAAATGTTACAGTACTGATCTTGCTCTCCAACATGCCTGTTTAATATTCTTCAATGATCACTGCTGCTTCAAAAAAAATGTAAACTCCATTCTTTAAAATTTAGGTACCCTTCTGGCTGCAGTATGCTGCACCTGTCCCTTGTACACATTTTTTGCTCCTAGGGACTCACTGTCCCTAAACTTTTCATATTTCCTTATGTCTTTCCATACTTTCAGAGTCACATCCTGAAACAGCCCCCTCCATTGTGGCCATCTGGCAGGTTCCCACTCATCTTCTATGACTCAGTCAAGCAACTCTCTGGGCACTCTTCGCTGATGCCTAGCCACTATGCACAATTATTACACCCACCTCTGTTTCCCTATGAACCTTCAAACATTTAGAGCAATAGTGAAAGTTTTGTTTCAAAAAAATTAAGTAAAAAGTATTGTCACCTGCTATAATTTTAAAAACAACTATTTTATATTTCATCCTTGTCTATTCTGCACTGAACAGAATAGATGTGTGTAAGAAAAAGCATAGGAATGAGAGTATGAGTGGTGTGGAGTCCAGCAACAAACATCTCCTAATACAATCTCTACAATTCTAGAACTTTGTGACTGGCAAGACTGACCAACTATGAAGATGTGATAAAGAATGTCTAAATCTTAAAACAGGTTTTTTTTTTTTCAAACCAGCTCAACCTGGAAATCTCATTGTACAGAAGCCATACCTATTAGCACAGGTGCAACACAGAAAGAGGTTGACATCTGTAGGACACTACCAATAGCCTCATCATATTCAAATGCAACTTTCTCCAGTAAGCATTCTGCACTTTTCCTATCCAAAAGATGACTCCTTTATTCAGATACCAACACTTATCACCTTTGTATAAACTTTACCTCACCTGCTAGAAAACTTCATTAAGGACAAGGTCTGCCTCCTCCACCCACCCCACCCCTGCCCCAACTTTCCCCCAGCACCTAGCCCATCACCTAATACACTGTGCTATAAAGAGGGCACTCTCTAGGTCTTTGCAACTATTTTAAATACATACTTCAACTAACAGAATTAATAAATATTAACACAAATTCATGATTATATATCATAAAAATTCCTGGCCAAGTCTCGGGCAAGAAAATATTCTCTCCAAAATTCCCACTAAGCTAGATTTGTTTTCCCACTTGGGTTCACAATCTAGATAAGATCATTTAAAACTCTGCATAAATAGCCCTGTTGTTATTGATTACATAGACAGGAGGTCTCAACAGTTGCTTGTCTAAAGCAAGTTGTCAAGTTGTATTTGAATCACAGTCACTATTGTCAAAAGCTAAGATTTCAGATTCACCACCCCCTGGAAATGTTGGTGAAGAAGTGCTGTGTCAAGGGTAGGGAACACATGGGTATCAGGGCAAAGAGAAGACAGATGTCTTTAGTGAGAGGGGAAAAAATGGGACTCACATTTGATTGTAAACTACAGCTTGAAAACTACCAATTTTCTAGAAAATGAAGGGAAAACAATAACCATATACATACACAGATGCCAGGAAAGTAACATTCATTCTCCTAGCACTTGGCCGTCAAGAAAAATCAATAGGACAATTGATGTTCCTGGAGATTCAGCCACAGATCAAGGACAGTGCAAGGTGTAAGCCTGCATTTATTTTAATATGAAACAGAGGTAGTATCATCGTTCTACACTATTTCATTGAAAATGTACCCTTTGAATATCAATCAGACAACTCTGGACCACTACATAACAGAATATACCATACAACAATACACCATCGCAGGAAAAATAATACTGTTGCTCTATATGTTAAAATGTTATTGTACTGTATGGAGTGTTTTCTCAGAAAATTTCTGTGTATAGACATTGTCCTGGATTCTGCCACAAGAAGGATGAAAGTGTGGATGATACTTCTTCCTCACTTAAAATCTTGGTGTAATTAAGTAGTGAGCAGTGAGGTACATGGGTGAGCCCAAGGGTATCCAGTCTTTCTGAAATAAGGCATTCATTCCAGCAGCCACCCGTCTGGGAGCCACATACATCAGAGAGACCTGGAGAACAGGAGGTTTTCTGGCAGTCAGAAGCAGCAGTACTGCTACCACATTCCCACAATTACTTTGTAGAATTTCCTCCCCACCAACCCCAACCATCCTAGAAGGAAAGAGGGACAGTAAGAAAACTAAAATACAATTAACAAGGACCTATGTACATTTATGCAGTAGAGTTAGAGTCCCTTCATATATAATATCTTAATTTTGTTCCCAGTGAGCCAAGGCCTATGGCAAGCTAAACTGGCCTGAACCATCATGGACCAGTGCAAGATCCATAATAGCAGGGAAACTGAATTTAAAGAAATCACGAAAGCCCCAGACTGAGAATGGTAGAATACAAAAGCTCTGTTCTCCAGAACTCCTCCTACCATAATTAAAAATCCAAACATGGTAAGGCCATTTAGTTAAAATGACAAGATTTCTAATTCTTTCTACAGATCTACAATCTCTACATGCAATTCATAATCCCAAAGCTCTGAAAATCCACTGACTTTTCAAACCCATCCTGAAATAAAATATGGCTACAGGCTTTCTTCCAAAGCATTCATTTTCTAGTGCTGCTGAAATAAATTATCACAAACTTGGTGGCTCAAAACAAATGGGATTTTGTAGTCCTAGAAGTCAGAAGTCTGAGAGGGTTTCATTGGGCTAAAGCCCAGATGTAAGCATATAATTATTGCTTTTCTTTCCGAAGGCTGCAGGTAAGAACCTGTTTCTTTGCCTTCATCTAGCTTTTAGAGGCCACCTGCATTTCTTCACCAATGGCTTCTTTCTTTTTTTTTTTTTTTTTTTTAAGGCAGCAAGGAAGCATCCCTGACCCTATTTCCTTCATCTCATCTATGCCTCAAACCATAACTGGAAAAGATTCTTTGCTTTGAAGGACTCAGGGATTATATTATTAACCTGGATTATCTGGCAGGGACCAATGTCCCCTCTCAAAGGCCTTAAACCTTATTCACATTTGCAAAGTCCCTTTTGCCATGAAAAACAATATATTCAGATTCTAGACACTGCAACATGGACATTGGAAGGGGAGTATTTTTCTGTCTACTGAATCCATTTGTTGATATTTTTCATGTGTTTTCTTACCATACAATTCTCTTACCATGCAAGCACTAATATCAGTTTACTTAAAAGTTCATGAGATGCTTTTCTCCTCTGGTAAGAAAAAGAATTTCAAAGTATAATATAGACATATGCCCCATGGGAAATACCCTGAACAGAAAAAAAGAAAGGAAAAAGCTATAGGTAATGGCATCATTTCTAATGCAACTTCCTGTGACATTGAGAGTTAATCTGTTGTGGGCAGAAAAGCCTTTGTGGTTATTGAGGTCATATATAGGAGACCTTCAAGAGAGCATCAGCATTCATTAATGTAGAACTCAGGATAACTCTCAATTATGGTAACATAATCCAACCCAGTCTTAGATTGAACTCAGCCTGACCATAATAAATTGCCAAGTCTAACTATGAATAAGCAATAATCCAAAAAATAATAAAATTTTTAAAATTATAAATTAAATACATTACAACTTCCTCAAGGGCAAGGACCTTGTTTTATTCATCTCCATACTCACCATCCTTATCATAGTATAAAAGACATATATATCTACAAACTTTATTTTTATTTCAACACGTTCATTTCATGGGACAAAGTAATGTAATGTTTGATGTGCCAAGCACACAAGATAGGATACATTATCCAATGACAAAAACCTGCTTATCAAGACATACACCCAGACGCTGTACAAATCTGCTATCTATCCTTTCTTCCAGTAACCAGCAGTCATTTAATTTCTACATATTTCATGAGGAATAAAATAATCAGATCTGTATTTATCAATTCTAAAGAGTTCTTACTGTTTATTGTGCTTGAACATAAAAATATCAGGAAGAACTAGTGACTTTATTAACTCTATCCCGAGGCTTGTGATGCAACTAATTTGTGATGTCCTGAAAACTAATATTTGAAGGGTTGCTTATTGGTTTTCCCAAGTTCTCCCAGGTTATGCTTGTTCAAAGAGTAAATGTTTATGTCAAAGACCAAAAAAAAAAAAAAAAGAAAAAAAAATCAATTTCAATTCTCAGAGAGCAGGATATTAGTGAGGGTCAGAGAACACCATCACTGTTTCATTTTATACCAAGATAACCTTCAATCTGAAAAACTTTTCACAGACAAGAATCCTATTAGTTACCCTAACAAATAACAAATGTACAAAAAAATCACAAGCCCCAAACCAAAAGAAGATTGGTGGCTCATTTATGTAAACAACCTAATATTCACATCAATCTAAAGGTTAAAAAAAAAAAACCTTTATTTCTAGTCTTAAAAGTTCTAAACACTCAGATATAGATACATTGAAGATTTACTTTTTGAATTTTTAGGGGATGGTAATTTAGATTAAATTAAACAGACTCACAAAGTAAAAACTGAGTCTATCTTTTTTCTTTGTTCTCTAACCCCTACCATATTTTATCTGTGAGGATACAGCAAAATTTTGTTTACACACAATCCATTCTAGCTATGATAGTATAAATTTTTAGATTTCATTACCTTTGTAATAGAACAGCGAGAAAAACTAATAGACTGCACATAATCCAGAACCGTGCTTAAGAAATATAACTAGCATTACACACGAAAAGTTAAAACACAAATTCATGAAGAATGGCTACAATGGGTAACATGTTCCTAGAGCCTTATGTAGGTCATGTTTGGGGCATATTTGTCTTACATAATTCAGTGGATAACAGAACAACAGCTTCTGCAACAATAAGAGCGTAAGCCACAAAGACCTGTATATGTTGGAGGAAAAGTAACTTCTGGAGTAACACGAGAGTCGACTCTAACACTTTCTCAGAGTTTGAGTTTCTCAGAGTTTGTATTATTGTATTATTTATTGCTGCTGTGTAACAAATTGCTCAAAAATTTAGCAGTTTCAAATAATAATCATTAACTCACAAAATTTCCATGGTTCAGGATATCAGAGGTAGCTTGCCTGTGTGGTTTTGGTTTGGGGTCTCTTAAGAAGATGCAGAGTATTACCCAGACTGTAGCCATGTAAAGACTTGTTTAGGGCTAAAGCATCCTCTCTGATTTTGGAGCCTCCATGTGACTGGTATATGGTACTGGCTGTTAGGCCTCCCTCTTGCTCCAACAGAGGAGAGCAAAAGTGGCAATGTGTTTATGAGAACCTCAGAACTCACATGTCCTTCCTCCTGCATATTCAATTGATCACACAACATATAACATGGGCGGGGAACTACCAAGGGCTTTGTTATGGTTTGGATATGGGGTGTCCCCCCAAAAGCTCATGTGACAATGCAGGAATGTTCACAGGTAAAATGATTGGAGAGCCATAACCTAATCAGTGGACTGATCCATTTGGTGGATTAATTTAAACGGATTACTGGGTAATAACTATATGTAGGTGAGTGTGGCTGGAGGGAATAGATCACTTGGGGGTGTATCCTTGGGAATTATATTTTGTCCCTAGCTCTTTTCTCTGCCCCAAATTCCTGGTTGCCATGACCTGCACAACCTTCTTCCACCATGCCCTTCTGCCATGACCTTCCGCCTCTCTGGGGCCCAAAATGATGGAGTTGGCTGATGATGAACTGAGACCTCTGAAACCATGAGCCCAAATAAAGCTTCCTTCCTCCAAGTTGTTCTTGTCATGTATTTTGGAGAAAGCAAAGCAAAGTGACTTATACCTGGGGACCATCTTGGGGGTTGGTCATTATACTCTTGAGATATGCTTCCAAATGAAAGACTAATATCATACAGTTTAATAATTATTATAGTTCAATTTACTGAAACTTATTCTTATGTATAATGACACTGTAATAATCAGGCTACTAGAGGACATCTTATAATCTTGAGGAGGGGTGGGGAGTTAAATGTCTGTTGAATCAAACTAATTCCAGTATTTAGCCCTGACTTACTACATTTGCTCAGTTCTAATACATTTGTCATGTTTCATTTTGTGTATATTCTTCTGACTTGCCATTAAATGCTTGGTGCTATAATTATCATTTTATTTTCAATTTCACTAATAGCAGAATCAGTATTACTTAAAAAGAAGATATTCCAGATCCTTACAATCAAAGTTAATTATAATTTGCATGGTCAGAAAAATCATAAAATCACTAAATTGAGATGGATTATAAAAGGTTACCTTATCCATTGAAAGTGATAAGTCCATCAGAGCCCATTACACCATACTTCTATTTCTATTCAAAACTTTACATAATAAAAATTTTTAAAGAGGTAAGCCAATCCAATAATTTATTTTTCAGATGAGGGTATACCATCACTATGTAGAGACAACTACTTGTACAATGAAGCTCTGAATTTTGAAACTCAAACCAAAAAAAAAAAAAAAAATGGATGAAACATCACATCTTTAACCAAAATACATCTTCTCAATGAGACTTCAAGGGGTTTCACCAAAAATTTATTCAGCAACATTCTATAGCAGAAACCAGAAATTTAAAATTTTAGGACTACAACAGCATTGTAGTAAGCAATTATAGCTTATAAGTAAATAACCATTTTACTAAAGCTAGAAATTTTGTTTGTTATGGTTTTGTCATTTTTAAACTAATGTTTTACTACTTTAGCTACTCCAGATTTAGAGCTTCAATTTTTACATGAAAATCCATGGATAACTTTGGTACTGTATATTTTAAAAAAGGTTATAATGAACTTTTATGGAAACTAAAAAGACTGGCATTTCCACCCTCAAAAAAATAATAATAAAGTTTACTCTTATTTCCAAGTACCTGGACATTGACTTTCCCTATAGTCTGAAGCTGAAAGTAGAGGGAAGAAAAGAGAGGAGAGGCCCAGTTCCCACAGAAGAAGGACAACCAGATCTAAACAGAAACATAAGTGGCCTTGCCATACAGTTCAACAACAGCAGCACCAACTGCAATTATTATGTTAATATATTCTCTCACTCAATCATTACCAAAATCCTTCTGAACAACTACTTCACAGATGGGGACACAGACTCAGATTAAGAAATGCACCCGATATCACCTCCATCCTAAGTGGCAGAGTTGGGATCAATCTCAGGAAGTCCAGAAGCCATGTTTGCAATTGCTGCCATGTTTGCAATTGCTGGGCAATACTGCCTGAGGATGAATCAATGCCATGCGGCAACCACAGGTCTGATTCTATCTTCATCAGGAAACATAAGAGGGCATTCAATAAAAAGTGCTTCTTTTCATTGGGAAAAAAAAATTCCAAAAGGGTATGACTTCCTGGTCATACTTGTATTCACAACATTAGTTTAGCAAATCAAAGGTACCACTTGTTTCCCATAGATATGCTAAAAACCTACCAAAAGCCATCAAGTAAGGATAGGGACTTAGGTTATCTTTCCCATTAGAAAAAAAGTCAAAGTGGAATATAAGGCTCATGGCTCTACACATAGATGGACCACATATAAGCACATGCAAAGCAAGATAAAATGATACTTAAGTTGCAAGCATATGGCTATATCTGAACTTGTCAAAACAATGACTTTGCTTTCTAGTCTCAAGAAAACTTTGGCTGTGTCACCAGCCAAACTTCCTGACCTTGAAATCTCTACCTCTCCATTATCCCAAATAGTTAAAACGAGCCAACTCTTGTGAAAATGATTAGCAGAACATATCATTGTACAAACCTTGCATAATCCAGGGACATAAACCAGCAGCTCTTACATCTTTACTGGGATCAGTTTTTTTTTCCTTTGAACACTTTAGAATCATCCAAAACTATAATAGTAAATACATACAATTTTAGAGAGTTGGAGCTTTCTTTTACAAGACCACCGAGTTATGTAACCAACTTGAATGCTGCATTAAATCAGAATCAGTGCTACCACAATGCTTGTCCCAAGACTTGAACTGGGTCAGAGAAGGATAGAAGGATGATGACCTATGGAAACATCAGGACCACAGACTCACATCAGATATTATTGTTGACAATCAGAATTGGGAGGAAAAATGAAGTCTGAACAAAAGATTGCTCTAGGGTCTTTTCGTACCCTGAGGTCCACAGAAGCTTCCTTTTCTGTGTGGGAGGGAGAGGAGCTCTTAAATGGTTAAAAATAAAAGTGAAGCAAAGATATTACCAACTCACATCCTGTGAATAAAAGGGTGATACCTGCTGGGAGTGTTCAGCACTTACACATTATGTTATGTGATTAGTCATTGAGCTCTGTCCATGGAACAGAGTGATATATTCACCTTCTCCTGAACAGAAGGAAAAATACATACCATTACCCATCCATCAACAGTCCAAGGAGATCTCCATTCTCTATTCACAAGTCTCTTCTGTTGCCTCAGAGGGACAGTGTGTCTTAATATCTACCATATGTACACTCACATATATAGGATGTCATGCATGTTTGAGAACTCAAAAATAGGAACAAGACTATGCTTATTTTCCTTCTTTAAAAAATGACATCAGGAAAAAAGGACTCTAAAAGAATAACTGTGTGGAAAAGTAGGAACATAATCTTGGCTTTTTGGCTCCTACTTCTCTCTACAACTTTCTGACTCCCACCATTTGTGAAGGTGAGACCATCTCTCATTTTAGTTGGATGATGCTCTCAATGTAATTATCCCAGCTATGCACAAAGTCAGACACTCAAACACACTTCTCTAAGTTACTTACTATTAAAAAACATTAAACTTATGTTTTCTGAGAATTGTATAATACCTCTCAAGTAAATGAACAATTAAGGGACACTGCAAAACAGGACCTGGGAATCATTCTCATTAAAAGGCAAAAGGTTAATATCTAACTAGCTGTAGGAAAAACCAGCACACTAATACTTTTCCTATCAAGTCTCTGAATGACCACAAAGTGTAGGTCTTTGACCATACTTCAGCTTCCACCTAAGACAACCATTTCCTGTTGCTATGAGTTCCAAAGATGAGTCACTTGGAGCCTTCCAGACAACTTGAGATCTAGCAATTTTCACAATTAACAAAATATATTCCTGGTAATTAGGAGTGTTTGGCAATTCGGTCTATTAAAATATCAGATCAAAACCGTTTGCAAATCCTTCCCCATGAAAATAAGGTTTTGGGGTAAGTGAATTTGAGGAACTTTTTTCTTTCCTAATATAAAATAGATAGCTCATCATTGTTATCCTTTCATTAAGTGATCCATCTATAAACACAATCACTAAGGGTGGAGGGGGACAGTTTCAGAATCAATGTACTATAAATAGGGTAATTTATGACTTGTCACTAACACGCCTTTTAACCTCAAATCACATGACACTTAGAACAGTCTTTATGTTACATCCTTCAAGTACACATACATAAAGAAGAGCAGTCACAACAAAATATTAAGTGACCAGAAGGGCATGACATGTCTTAAACCAAGAGCAAGAAAAATGAACATTTTATTGCATCTACAATTAACTGTGCATTCAAGTTCTACTCAGCCTGCTGGGAGCACCTTGTTAATATGTCAAAAGACACCTACCCACCTAGGAAACATCAAAAATTTCAAAGTGGTAAAAACAACAATGAAGGACCATTACTATTATCACTGTTCATTAGAAAGAAACCACAACAATAATAGCTTACATTTTGGATTTTCCCTGTACAGAAATTAAGTCTTTGTAAATATCAATCTGAATCAGATAAATATGACCTCTGGTATAAACAGTATTGGGTGTATGAATAAGAATGAAATACGTTTAAAATGTGCAGCTTCTTCAATGATTAAAAACAAAGAAAACAGTGTAAAGTAACATAAGTATTTCTCTCTTGGTTTAGGTGTATTTTCCATTTTATCAGTAGTTTCTCTTCTTCCTGATCTGTTCCCGGGCTTCAAGAGCCTTTATCTTATATTAATAGTTGAATTTAAAGACAAATGTGCAGACAAAGGAAAGGAGACAAACGGAGCTCTCTAAAACTGAGATCTGTTTTGTCATAAACACTATACATGACTAAAAGAGTGGAGAAAAATCCTTGATCAGTGTCATTTTCACATGGGAAATATTTTGACCTCAGGAAAACTTGAGAGCTTAACAACTAGGTTTTCTTGAGAAATTTTAGAAATTCACATAAATCCTGTTCTGGTCAAATACAAGTCATCCTGTTTTTCCGCTTTGTTTTCTCATGATACAGACATCTTATGTTTCAAAGAATAAACCATGGTGAGCAAATGTCTTCAACATAAACAATGAAGAATGGATTTTAAATTAAAGTGGATCATTTTTAAATAGCAAAGTGCTAACTTACACCTACATACTTAGTATAGTTGCACACATGCTCAAAACCAAAAAATTTTTTTTAAAAATCTGGCTTTACTGTATTTTCACATTTTAGGTACCAAAGTCTGAATCTAGTAATTTCACACAGGAGTTGCTAAGCCTTTTGTATTCTTTGGCAGCATCTGTCTGGCCCCGCTGGTTCTTTTCACACTTTGTACCAGAGGTTACACTTCAGCTAGCTTGGACTTCAGGAAGCAAGTATCTGAACCTTAATTATGACCCACTCATTTCAGTGACTGGTTAGTGCAAACTGAATGAAGTTCAAAGCAAAGATAATTAAGAAAATAGAAGTTGCATGTTTCTCATAAACTGGAGAGAGAAAAAAAAAACTGTCTCCCAAGTTCTCTCAAATTAAATGTCAAAGAGGGGGAAGAGTATAGCAATAATTAAAGATGGAAGTTACTTTAGAATAAGACTTGATTTTTTTCAAAGATATATTTATTTATACCCATGGCTTATTTGAATTTAAAACATATGCAACCCTTACAATACATGTCATACTTGGAACTCAAGTACTCCGATTCTGACATACAGACGCCCAGCTTAGAATGCATTTCTGCAGAATCCGGGGAGATCAATAGAGTCAGGAAACAAATATGTTGATGGATGAGGATGGGTCTGAAAACGACCAGGTTGAGGTGGCCACGCTGCAGGTTTCACAGCTATTCCCATGTTGGCAGAACGAAAACGGTTACAAATGATTTCCTCCTCCCCCCCCCCTCTTTTTTTAAAGGGGAGAGGAAGGGAAATAAGAGGAGGGAGGTAAAAAGAAGAAAGGGAGGGGAGAGAATGGAGGGATGGTGAGGAAAGGAAGAAAGAAAGGAGGATGGGGAAAGAGAAACCCGAAGAGGGGCGGGGGAGTGGGAAGGAAAGCTATGATGTATGGACGCTCGCCAGCCACCCAGCTAAGCGCTCCATCACCCCCAAGCCTGCATCCCTCCCTCCCAGGTCTAGAGACGCGGGGCTCCCCGGCGCTGACAGCCCTCCCGGTGACCCCAGCGCGGGCAACCCCGTGATGTCCAAAGTAGCCCACTGCAGCCAGCCCATCCGAGCCCGCCACTCCCTGGACCGCGCTCGCCTCCCCGCCCCCGACTTCTCCCGGCGCCCCCATCTCTAGTCTCCGGGAAAAAGCCGAGAAGAGCGCAGCAAAGGGGAGGAGGGAATCAAAAAGGGGAGGGAGCGGGGGAGGCAACAAAAAAAATTTTATTAATCATCCGATAATGGATCCTGGGGAAGCACCAGGGGAGGGGACCCGTGGTAAGCACCTGGGAAGGAACACGCTGTTGCAAATACCCCGGGCTCCGCTGGGCTGGGAGATTTTCCACAAAAGGAACTTTGGAAGGAGCGCAGCGGTTTGCAATGGAAGAGAAATAGATGGCAGCGTTACCTGGCCGAGGTCATGCCCGCGGGCCGCCGAAATCCTCAGGTTTGCGATATTGAGCCACTTGGTCAGGTTACTATGGAAATCGTCTTAAGGAGATGCGGGGGGGAAAACCGGACACAGGCACAGTCCTTCGTTGCACCGCGAGGGGAA
>NW_025999853.1:31213565-31225631 GCF_001458135.2 Marmota marmota marmota
GCAGCCGGGAGCGAAAGCGCGAGCTCGCTTGCAGCCAGTCGGCCTGGGCGGCGAGTGGCGCTGTTTCCCAGCCGCGCAGCTGGAATTTAAAGAGACAGACGCGTCGCGGGGTCTGGGCCCTTGCCTGGGAGGGGAGTCGCGGGACGCCCACTGTCTCCGCCGGAGCGGAATGGACCGAACGCGCCCTGCGAGAAAAGTTTCCTGCGGGAGACCACGGAAGGAGCGCAAGTGGACCAGCCTCAGCCTCGTCTCCAGAGTGCCGAACACACGCTGCTGCACGGAGAGAGTATGAGGGATTTTTTTTTTCCCTCCCTTGGAGACTAAAAGGGAAATGATTTGTATGCTCAACAAGTCATTCACCTATTTTCAGCCGCTCTGGTTTCCGTCCTTGTGCACCGACTTTTTTCATTGAAAGCACATAGGCAAATGGGGGGTTCACTTTTCGTTTTATATCAGACTCTAAGCAGAGATGCGTGGGTTTGTGGAGAAGGTGGCGGCGGAAAGATATAGCTGTCAAATATCTTGGAAAAAAATTTTTTTTTCCTTCTTCCTCTCTCAGCCAACGAAACATCTCCTTTTCTTTTCCCTCCCAGCCCTGGAGAACAGGCTTGAAGGTACATTCCACCCGCAAAGCCAGCATCATCCAAAGGCTCACCTTTCCCCAGGAACCTTTCCTTGCAGCAAGGAACATGGGTGGGCTTCTGTTTTGAAAATAAGCAAGACTTAGCAGAAGGAATCTAGTCTGGCCCATTTCTTATCCCTAGCTGAAAGCCAAGCTTTCAGTGAGTAGTTCTTGCACTGTTATCAATAAGACTCCAATCTTATTCCAACAAGCAACCCAAACAGAATGTGTTGAATAATTTATGTGATTTAATGCCGCCACATATTTGTTCCTAGAACCAGAGATTTTGCTATCCAATGAGTTTATTTGGCCATACTAACCATTACCTTTCACTATTTTATACATTACACAGTCTCTTTGCAGTACCAGTTTAACCCAGATATTCCCCCTATAGGCGAGGCAGTACAGGAGGCTCTTCTGGACTTGGCTATCAACCAAACTGACTCCTTAGAAGTGCTTCTGGGGAAAGGTATTAGATGCTCCTGGGTAGAGAGTGATGGTACTCCACTGTGTTGACAAAAGGTGTTTTAACAAGGAGAGAATATCAGGATGCACATATTATCCCTCTTAAACTATAGATTTTGTGAGCCCTGGCACACAGTAATGAAGCTATGTTTCACTCTAACATCTTGGGTTTCTTTCCTGCGTCTCCTTGTCCACTTTCCTCCTGTACTCACACCTCCTCCATGTAGTCTTCACATTCCTCTTCTACCTTGCTTCCAGAGTAAGACTTTGAAGCAAATACATACTACTAGCTAAATAAAAAATCTTTTCCCATAGCTCCCCATGTCCTTTAAGAAAATGGCCATGTTTCTTGTTGTGGCATATAACAATGTTTTAACAGAACAGCGTAATAACATCATTTAAGCAAAAAACAGTACAATAACAAAACACGGGAGAATAGGTAATTTATAAAGAAATGTAGCTCTCATAGTTTCAGAGTCTAGGAGGTCCCAGATCAAGGTGCCAGCAGGTCTGGCTTCTGGTAAGGGCCTGTCTCTGGATCTAAGATGATATTTTGAAAGTTATGACTTCACACTGGCAAGAGAGTGGATGCTGGGGGAAGCCTCTTTTATAAGGGGCTTACTCCAGTTCATAAGGAAAGAACCCTCATAACCTAATCGTCTCCTAAGGGCCCCACCTGTTAATAGTATTGCCTTGAAGATTGTTTCAACATGAATTGTAGAGGGACGCCAATATTCAAAGCACAGAAAATAGTGTTTCTCAAACTTTAGCATGCATCACAAACATCTGCAGGACTTGTTTAAACAAAGATGTGTAGGCTTCATGCCCAACCTTTATCATTCAGTGGATCTAGAGTAGCACATAATAATTTGTAGTTCTAGCAAGATCCCAGGTGATACTCATGCTGCTGGTAGGAGAACCACACTTCGAAAAACATGGGCATAGATGTTCTGAGATCTGCCTACTCTTCCTGCTTCATCCTTCACACCTGTCCAGCAGTTCCCAGGCAGGTCAAACTTACTAACCTGTGCTGTGCTTTTTTCATATAGCATATGCTTCCCCGTTCTTTCACTTGTTCTGTTCTCTGCCAGCAATTCTCCCTACTTCCAACTCTTCCCCATGATCCCACCACTATTAGCTAAGTCTTACCCAATGCCAAAGACATAACTTCCTTCTAAATACTCCCAAATCTCATAGCAAGTTGAGAAGCCATTCTCTGTGCTGCCTGTGTACCAATTTTTCACTTTTCATACTTTTGGTAAAATAATTGCATGTTTATTTGTCTCACTAGACTTTGTATACTAGGGGCAGAGATAGAAGCTTTTTTATCTTTGTATCCCCACACATATATCACATTGGCTTAGACCTTGTAGCAGTGCAATAAAAGTTGAAATGGGTAGGAAAGAGGAAAGGGAGGAAAGAGATGATGTTTTGTCTCCTTTGTTGATGATCAAAGACAAATTTTGTAATATTAGAAAGGACAGAAGGGGAAGAATAATTCTGATCTCCTTGTATGTAGCAGGTACTGGGCTAAATGCTTGCAAATTACCTCATATATTCCTCCTTGCAAGATAAAGTTTAAAATAAAGGAAAATTCCAAGGCCTGGAATAATTAAGCAGCTTTCTCAGTGTCATATGGATGTAGATTGTTGTAGAGTTAAGGGGGTACAATTAGCACCACAAAGGATGTCTTCCACAGGTGTAAAGACCTTTAATGTGAATCCTGTTAGTATTCACAAGTGTTTTGGTACTTTGATAAATATCATTTGAACTCCACTACCACTATCTGCCTCAGCCTAGGTTAGGGCCTCTGAAGCTTAGCTGATGCTTCCCTGACTCAACAGCCTCCTGATGTGCAGTCAGGCTACCATTTTTTAGGAGCTCCTCGGGCTCCTGAATGTCACTTCTGAGGAGTCTCGCTCTACCTGTGTACCAGATCCTTGATATTGTGTAAATTTGTAACCAACCAAACCAGACAGGTAAACATCTTCTCTCATGATGGGGTCAGTGTTCTTTGCATGTCTACATTTCCACTATGCTATATTTTACTATACCAGAGATTACCTTTAACTGAGAAGAAAATGGGCAAGTAAATTCAATGTATGATAAATGAAATTATTTTTCCCCCTTTGGGTATTTATCTAAACAAACAGCACACACATGGTAAACAAACGTGAGTCTGCTTCAAAGTAGATGAATTTTATGGCAATTTAGGATGAAGTTTTAATTCGAAATTTAGATGATTTACTATAAATATACCAACTCATAGCTTTGGAAATTCATTCAATATAATTTTGGAAACTGTATAATGACCATAGAATAAATCAGTATAGGAATTTTATTTTCCTTCAATGTTATATCCTTTGTACAAGATTACAATGAAAAGTCTCTCAGCTGCAAGGTGTATCTAAGGAAGTGGTTCTTAACTTTGGCTGCACATCAGAATCAGTTGTGTGGGAGGCTCTCAAAAAGTCTCAATACCCAGGTGGACCCTCAAACTAGTTGTCTCAGAACTTCTAGGATATAAATCTAGGCATCAAGATTTTGAAGCTTGCTAAGTGATTCTAGTGGAAAACCAAGCTTGAGGACCACTCTTTTGAGATGATTTTCAGTGTAATTCACAGCTGGGTGCTCAATAGAATAACCTGGGAAATTTTAAAGGCTCTCATGCATACACCCACCTACATAGATTCTGATATATTTGGTCTGGGGTCGTACCCAGTCCTCTGTATATTTAAAATCAGCCCCAAGGTCAAGCCAAGGTTGAAAATCACTGTATCAGACCAATGCTTCTCAATATGGAGTCCTCAGCAACATAAGCATCACCTGGGGACTTGTTGGAGATGCATGGTCTCAGTTCCACTTCAGATCTACTGAATGAGAGACACTGGGAATGGGGTTCAGCAATCTATGTTTCAACAAATCCTCCTGATGATTCTTAGGCAGAGTAAAGTTTGGGAACCACAGCCTTAAAATGTAGTATTAGTGACATTATTCTCCTTCAGAATTGAAAAACAAGCATTATCTTCAGCAAACATCTGTGAAGCCCATATTGAGCTTCTAAAGATCTTTTCTAATATGTTTTTAGATGCTGATGGTGCTACAGGTCCAAGGACCACAGTTTGAGAAACACTGTCCCATTATGTACCAGGCCCTTCAATTAAACACTGAGAATCTTGAGAACTGTTTTGTTTTCAAAAGGAACCTATCCCAACAGAAAACCAAATGTTGTAATTCTATCAATAAAACAACTTAAAAGAAGAAAATCTTGTACTTGATTCCTGAAAGTAGAAAGTATGGACAGTCAAAGCCAGCCTCAGCAAAAGCAAGGCACTAAGCAACTCAGTGAGACCCTGTCTCTAAATAAAATACAAAATAGGGCTGGGGATGTGGATCAGTGGCTGAGTGCCCCTGAGTTCAATCCCCAATACCAAAAAAAAAAGTTATGGATGGATTCTGGGTCTGTTCCATATATCTGATGGCCAGTGGCTTACTCCATTGCTGAAAAAATTGGTATTCAGAACAAAAAGCTCAGGTTACTTTAGTTATGGATATGGCTGAGAAGAGCTCCTTAGCTGTGGTAGATTGCAAGAAAACTTCAGGAAAACGATGATCCCTCCATCCTCACATCAAACCAAGGCATAAGGAAAAGATCCAAGGCATAAGGAAAGAGCTAATCAAATTTGCCTTTCTGGCTATACAAGAGCCCAATCTGCCCTCCAGAAAGGTTGATCTGCTTCCTGTAGTCACTTTAAGAAAAACCTGGGTATTCTCAAAATACCAATGCAATTCTTCTTGATGACTTGGTGTGAATGTAGCTATATAAACCCTGTACATCCTAACCTACAAATATTAAAAGGACCTCTGGTTCCCACAGCCTGGGCTTCATTCCAGGGGAACAAGCACAGAAGCCCAGATCACTGAAAGCAAGCACTGTGTCACTAATCTTTGCCTCTAGTCAGGCAGCCAAAGAAAACCCCTAACCAGAACACTGAAAAGAAGATACCCCAGACCATGAAATCTCCTTTCATCCTTTTAGCTGCTTGAATGGATTTCCGGCTACTAACCTGGATCCTTGAAGGAGGATCTTTCAGGGATAAACTCTTTTTTTTTAAACAGAGACCCTGCCTCTCTACTTGGCAATTGCTTTTGAAAAGTTCTGAAACAGACTACTAAACTACATTTTCTTCCTGAGACTTCTTTGGGATCAATGGAATTTCTCTGCTTTAATAGATGAGAGCTTCTGGGAGAAAAGTCCTAAAAGAGCTCTTAGTTGCCAGACAAAACATCAGGTGCTAAGTTGCTGACAAGAAAAAAGGCTTCCAAGGGTGATCTACCTGCAAGTTTGCCTCTGCTTCTTCAAATACCCATGATCTTAATTACTGCCCCAGCTACTGAACTACTTACTCTAGAATGTCTTACAGTTTGAATGAAGTCTCCTTCTAACAGGCTGCAGGAAATAACAGTCATCAAGCTGCAAAATATCACCTAGATTTCTTTTTTTAGGCAGATACATTTAGATAAGCAATGCAGCTCCCAGAAATGTAATTAAGTTACTTAGGTGAACAGAGAGCAGTAGAAGGAGGCCTTTAAAAATATCAATTGCAAAGGGAAAATGAAAAGGGAACAAAAAAGTAGATAAAAATGATGAAAAGAAAGGGCATGTAAGAATAATTGGGAAGGAGGTTGCTGAAAGTGGCCAGGGGCCTTCATTTGGAGGATACCAGTTATAGACAGGCATCTGGGACTGTATCATTATAGACTTGTTCTCCTTGGGGAAAATAATGGAAAGTTAAATGTTCCAATCAGAGAACACTTAAGAAGAGATAACCACCTGAATTTGAAAGTAGCAGTGAGGTTACAAAAGAAAATATCCACAATTCTTAGGAGATTTCAGGTGAGCTTATACTGAAATGGCTGCAGAAAATGAATATATTTTTATACAAGAGGAAGAATGTGTTTACATATATATGTACATGTACCCATTTATACATGCATTTGGAAAGAGGATGCAAATGTGACAAAATAGAGGTATATATAGATGAATGCAGACAAATTGCAATAGAATTCCAACTTTTGGGCAGGTTAGAATTTTTTTTTTCAAAAGATAAAGTTTAATTAAAGAAGAACAGGTTAATAAAATTACTACAAAGTAAGCTACCAAGAGGCACAATATCAGATAGCCTAAAACAAGGGTCCTAGAAAATGATTTCAGTTTATTTTAAACCATCAGCAGGGGTCCAGCAACCCATTCCTCTCTCGTTTCACAATTGTTGTCATTAGATGTGGCATACACGTTTGAGCAGATGATACATTCCAAATAATGCAGCATACTACATTGGACCATGGTGACCTTTTTACTATTCTGCAAATTGATTTCTTGGCCATTCCAGCTTCCCGTATTTGATAGCCTTGGCAACCTAGAAGACAACCAGCAAGACTGGCCAGCTGTGCTTCCTGAGGGTCTGTGCTCATCAATGCTCACAATCACATTTCTCTCCCGCAGCTTCATGACATCACCTATTATTTGTTTAGAGAGCAGCAGCACCAAGAATCTTCTCTAACGATAGGTTTACGCAGTTGATAAACTTCTCATAGGTACTCAGGTGGATGAATACCTCTAGCAGCAGACGTGTACTTTTCTATACTTTGAACTATGACAGTCATGCAGCATTATAAACTTATAGAAAATGTAGTATGTATACAACCTTTGTGAACACACTGTGCAGATTAATAATGTGTTTTTCTATCATTGAATCTACTTTACTTGTTGTTTGCATGATTTTTTCATCCATAAAAAAATTTCCTTCTTTGCTATGTTACACTCAAAAACAAAAAAAACAAAAGACAAAACCCTGCAATAAGCTCACACTTCCCCCCAGCATTGGTCTCAAATCATGAAATGAGGAAGTTGGTGCTTGCTAAAGTTTACAATTTAGAATCTCCCTGCAGTCACATATTTCTACAAATAACCAACAAAAATGGTATTAAAATAAACTGAGTATATTCAATCCCTTCAAGGAAATTGCCCTGTTTCCATTGAAACTATCTTAATTTTCTAGTGGTAGGGGAAAAAATAAAAAATATTTTCATTTTTCTAGCTGATCAACCATTATTTGCATATATTTCTTATTTGGGGGGAAAAACAACAAAAATAGAAGACTTAGCATGAAAATAAAATGGATTTTTCACATGCCCAAGAATATAGAGAAAAAATAGAGTTCATCATCATTTCTTGCTACACATTCACAGCACAAATGAAAATCAAGAGGTGCTTCCCAGGTAGAGAAACCAAGAAAAAAGAATGTTCCCCTTTCTTTTCAGGACTAATCAGGTGGGGTAACTTCTGTTTGGGTAGCTCTATAGATAAGGAGAGGAATTGCACTGAATTGTCGTTATCAGTGAATACAAACCACATTCTCAAGGGATACTCAGTAAGTATAAAATGTCACTAATGGAAAGCTAGTGTCATCCCTTAGTGATTCAGCCCTGAAGAGTCTCCTTGAATATATGAAGAGTTCAGAAATATGAGAGTTTTGCTCCTTAAGTCAATAGATCTTTGTAAAACTTATCTCCCTTAAAGAAAATCCTGTTTATTTCTATGTATTCAAAGTTCCAGATCCTAAACTGGAAGTTATATGGAAAAGGAATGAGAAAGTGAACAGCTCTGGGCTCTTCTAGTAACCAAGAATGGGTAGAAACCAGTGGAATTTTTTTTTTTTTTTTTTTTTTTGTAGATGGACACAAACATTTATTTATTTATTTATTTATTTTTATGTGGTGCTGAGAATCGAACGCAGTACCTCACACATACCAGATGAGTGCACTACCACTGAGCCACAACCCCAGCCCCACCAGTGGAATTTTACTCACTTTTATTCCATCAGGCATGATGGCAGCGGTGTGCTTTTTTTCTCATACTAAAGGATTGGTTAGGGTCAATTTGGGAAGGGGCTTCTTTGACTTCCTTCTCTGGGTTCTAACTTCCTTCTACTGCTTTTGGCAAGGTGCCTATGGGAACTAAAACACAGTACCGACCAGCATATTGATTTGCTTATTCACATGGCTGTTGGGAATTCAAACATAGCAAAGTCAACATAGTATGTAGAAAATGGGCAAATAGCAGGCATAGCCCTCAGGAAAAATTACTAGTTTCAAAAGAGCATGAAGGGATAGGGATAGGGCTCAGTGGTGGAGCACCTGCCTCGCACATGTGAGGTACTAGGTTCGAGTTTCTGCACCACATAAAAATAAATAAAGATATTGTGTTCATACACATCTAAAAAAGTTTTTTAAAAAATAGCATGAAAACAACTTTCTTCTGTAATCTCATCTGATCCAAAATTATTCATTACTATATGCAATCCCATAATATTCAAACTACCCATTACATTGTATGTAATAAATGCGTGTTCTTTATTTTAGTATATACTGTCTCAGCTATTGCATGAAAGACTTTAAAACCTCAGCATTCCTAATATATTAAAATGTACATATAAATGTTTGTTCTATATATTTGACCAAATGTTTGCTCTATCATATTTCTGATCTATATGTTACATTAAGGTTCTTATTTAATTCTTCATTATTAAAATTTTTCCTTATTGCTATCTAAATAGTATCAAAAGCATATTCAGGTAGGGGTATGTGTGTGTGTGTGTAGATTTTAATTTGATTTTCTACTCAAGATATTCTTATTTTGTTTATTAAAGAGAATATATGATTTAGCTTAATTAGGACCCCAACTCTTTGTGTGGCAAATTGTGATACTTCATTTTGAAACCCCTGACATTTTATTCACTGTATAAGTCTTCTGCCTAAACATTGATTCAAGTTACAATTTGTAATCTGACATTCTGCAAGGATGGATAAGGACCGCCGAATCACGTGATGTGAAATGCAGAGTCATATCTCAGTCCTGTAATAACTGTCATAGGAGAGCAGATGTGAAATGCTAATGTCTGCCTCCTTGATGTTTTGCAGACGAGGAGGTTTTCCTAGTAATTTATAAACTTGTCGAAGTCATAAGCACTTATGAAGGCATCTTTGTTCCCAGCTTTATTGGGAGTCTTATTAGAAAGGGACACTCACTACTTCTGTCAAACATTTATGTTTGTTCTCTGTTCATATGTTTTCATTAATCAATCTGAGAATCAAAGCTAACTTAAGTTCCCAATCTTTAGTTGTATACAGTAACTAGTTAAAATCTCAGCTGCTAGTGCTGATGAAGAAAAATAATTATATCCTTTACAAGAAAATCGTACAAATATCTCTAGAAACATCTATACAAGAACCATTTCTTTTTCACTATTGCTACCAAATAGGAATGTGTGGAAAATGCCCAAAGAATATTTCATTAATTTAAAATGAAGTAAAATTGAATAAAAATCTTGTAGAGAATAAAGTTGAGAAAATATATGGTCCTTCCAATTTCTTTCCTGAACCATTAGACCTTTCAGCAGTGATGAGGTTTTTATGAGAAAAAGGTTAAACTTATTTCAGACACATATTTGTTCCACCAAAGGCAAATGCAAACCCTTGGCAAAGCACATATTTTGAAACATATATCCATAAAATTTATTCAGGAGTATATGACTTCCTCTGAGAGTTTTAAGAGATGCTTCAATCAATATATTTATTTGAAAATTGAGACCCGAAGTCTATGGTCAAGATTTATAACCATTTTATTCCATTTTTCCTTAAAATGCTTACCAGCCTTGTACAGACTGTTACATCCCAATGTCTATGGGAGCTTTCCAACTCTGCTTCAAAGTTCTGAAAAGCATTTACTGCATGTTATTTCTGTAAACCATCTATCTATCTTTTGAAATCCTTCAAAACTCTTTAATAGGAACTCTCCAAGAGGATGTATTTCACCATTCCAGTTGATTGCATTTGTGTCCAATAAATCAATTTTATATAAATAAGTTTGGAAATAATTGTCAGGTTTATAATCAATAATTCTGTGATTGGTGAATTTCAAGAACACATAATCACAGCAATAATATATATTTACCTTACCATGATTCATAAAGTTTAGTTAGATGTATTATAACATTAACATAGCAAAGACCCTTACTCCTTTTTAGCATTATAATTTAATAATACAAAAAGCATTTTCTTTAATATATTTTATAGTCTGCTTATAATATTTGCTTGTTGTGAAATGTAAATTTAGATGTATCTCAAGGGTTCTCATTGATAGATTAGTATGAAGGCACTTTTCAAGAATAATTAATCAACATATTTATTATAAACCTACAATATACAAGGCAGTGAGACCCTACTATAACAAATTGCAAGAGTTAAAGTGAACTATGCCTGCACTAAATATGTTTTCTGTCTACCTGTGATAAAAGCAGATAAGAATAAAACTACACGAGAATACAGCTTTCAGAATGAGTAGTCTGTCATTAAGAACAGCCAAAGACAATTTTGCAACCCTTATTTTGGCTATATTAAGGCAGTGAGTTATACCGAGAGAATTTTCACTAGGCCTTAAAAAACCTTGTTCCTCAAAATCTGGTCCAGAGGACAAGCAGCAAGTGCATCACCTGGAAAAGCTGATTAGAAATGCAGATACTCAGGTGCCAAAAAAGACCTATGAATTAGAATCTTCAATTTATGAATGACCAGGTCACAAGATCATTCATGTACCTATTTCATTTGAGACTATACTGTATGGAGGAAGTAATACTTGGTTTGGTGTTGAAAGAACAAAAAAGGTGAAAGTAAAGCCATAGCAGAGTTCAGGAGAGTAAGGGCTTTGAAAGTTCAACTGAATTCATTTTTGTGTTGCAATGATCAGGTGTGACATGGATTAGAGAAGAGATATGTGGGGAACAAAGGCACCAATCAGGATACCATACTCTAAGAAGTCACACCATGTATTTGGGGAGGCATTCATACAAATTCCAATCTCTTAAAAGGAAAAGGAGCTAAAGGCAACATTCTTGCATGTAACGAAAGGAGAAAAAAAACGGGGGGGCGGGGAGCTAATCCAGTTGGTCAGAGTCTTACATTCATGGACATTCATATCTTACAAATGGACCTTAATTCTGTTTCTCAAAAGCATGGTTAGCCTGGCTGCTTCTTCATTAGAGAACTATCCTGTTCTTGTTTCTGTGAAATAAACACACGAGAGTAGACATTACATATCCCAGTTATTGGGGGAAAGAGAAGAGGGTATAGGAAACCTACATACCCCTTTTTAACTTTGCATAAAAAAGGGACATATGATGCACCGTCCTTCCTTGCTGGGAAGGTAGTTGGTCAATTACATTAAAATAAGCAGTTATTGGCTTCTCTGTTTTGTTTTTTGTCTGAAGACCCAAGTCCCAAGATTTGCTTTTTTATGGACGATAACAAACCCCTACTCTATCCAAGACCCCAGAACTGAGGGGTTTTAAAGAGGATAACCATACAATATATCATCTAAACTGGGACACCTTTGAGAGTAAAAGAAAACTATTCCAAATTACAATGGGATAGCAGGTATAATCTGAAACTATCCTGAGCAAACAAGTGTTATTCCTTAAATTATAGTGTTCTTAAATATAAAACCAATATAAAATGCCCTAAAAGCTCAAAATGTAATTACAATCAGATTTTTATTTTCCCCAGTAATATCTTGAGCCCTTAATTTCCTTATTAGTAGGCAGTCAGGTACTTTCTTTGGAACTCTCCTCCCATTGGCCCAAACCTCAGTGTTCACACAGCCCAACCAGCACAGCCCGTGATAGCACTGGATTCTTATGTATTGCTTGCTGTGGCCATGTGGTCCTCACTGTTGAAGCTGGGTTGCACAGAATCGAGGAGTTATTGTCTATCTGCTGCTGAAATAATAACTTGATAATCCAGATCTAGACACAGGTCCCTGTAGCAGCAAAGAAATAGGAACCCATCCCTCAGAGCCCTCCCAAGGCTATAGCTCTTGGCGCTGAGTTCTTTGGAGTCTTGATTGTTTTTTTTTTTTTTTT
>NW_025999853.1:31228944-31291653 GCF_001458135.2 Marmota marmota marmota
GGGGGGGGCGGCTCTACCCTTCCTCAGGCCACTGGGCCTGTTCTATCGGTTGCAGGTCTGGCCTGTTCTGCTGGTGGTCACAGTTCCGTCTACCTTGCAGGCGCGGGGGGAGGGGGCGGATCTGCCTCTCAGCAGGCCGCTGGGCCTGCTCTGTGGATGGTCACAGTTCCCTCTACCTTGCCAGCACTGGGGGAGGGGGCGGCTCTGCCTCTCAGCAGGCCGCTGCTCCTCTTCTGCTGGTGGGTCGCAGGCCCGCCTACCTTACAGGAGTGATTGGAAGCTCTGTTCAGCTGTGGGCCACTGGGCCTTTTCTGCCGGTGGTCACCGTTCCGCCTACCTGGCAGGCGCTGGGGGTGGGGGGCGGCTCTGCCCCTCAGCAGGCCGCTGGGCCTGCTCTGTGGATGGTCACAGTCTCTTGATTGTTTTAATATCAGCCACCCAGAGACTACTTTTCCTTTCTTTCCCCAGAGAGATAAGCAGTTTTTAATCTTATGTTCTACAAATACAAAGTTGTTACTAGAGTAACCCTCTGTTAATCAAAGAGATTTATCCTGTTATGGAAAAACTCCCACATCTTTGAGAGACGATGAAGGTTGATAATACCTTTCTGATTACAAGAAAAGTTTTTGACACCTCTCTCAAGAGAGGTGAACTCTGATGGGATATTCTGCTATGTACAGATTTATAAAATTGAAGGTGTCTCCAAGTGGGTTTCACTGTGATCTAACAAAGTTTTTAAAAAAAGATAGCAATATTGGCATTGGTCAAAGAAACGATAAAAATAATGGAATATTAACTATAGCCATATCCCAAGAAAAACTTTCCTGAATCTAGAAATAGATTAGGCTTCTCAATCAATAAAATAAAATGAGAGAAGGAAAAAAAGAAAAATGTAGTGAATAAACAAGTTTGAACCTAAGCTATAATACTAATACTGGTACCATAAGCAAGTCAGAGTTAAAGTAATGTAGCTGGGCTAAAAGATGATTAATTCAATTTGATAAATATCAGTTTTTATCTAATAGCATGACATCCAGGTAGAAATATCTAATAGGCAATATATTTGAATTATTTTTTAAATGGAACATAGTTAGGAGATCAGTGAACTACAATGTAGAGTTGGAATTTTTTCACGTCTTAAGAGGACTGATTGGAGCTTATCAAGGGGAAAGCATGGGATGAAAAGGATAAGCCATCAAAGAAGTCAAGAAAAGTATGGTCAAAGGAATAGTGTAGAGTACAACTTAGAGATAGAAATAAATGTCAATGTTAGACATAAATATGAAAAAAGGAAACATGGACAACCTGAAGAGAGAAATTCTACTGGATAGAAGTCAAAAACATGAAATATCATGGAAAGATGAGAGAGAATAAGGACCCTGAAAATAAATGCTTGCAATTTAAACAAAGGAAAAAAAGTACAAATATTTGAAATATTAACTATATGCTAGGTACTTTTACTTAAAAAATTAAATATTTTAAGAAGGAAGAGTTCAGTAGTGACCTTGGAAAGAGAATGTTAGCAAAGGAATAAAAAATACAAAGTGATACATTGGGGGAATAATGGGGTTAAGTTAGACAAAAAATTTTCTTTATTCTTTTATATCAAGAAAGAGCAAACTGCTTGTTTGAAGGCAGAGAGGAAGAAACCTACCAGGAGAGAGACTGGGTGGGTTATGACAGAAGCTAAGTCATTGCAAGGTAAATGTTGAAAAGTTGAAGTTTTAGCATTAATTAGCACTTTTGTATTCTCCATGAAAGAGTTGGTTTAGTTTAATTATGCATGGAATGAGTCTATTTTTCTGTATCAGCTCTCCTTGCCTCTCTGACCTTTGTTTTTATGGTTTTGCATTCTTAAAAGTAAAGTCTTTTTTATTCCATTATACCCTCTTGAACAATTAACTAATTTTGAGGAATCAGTTTAATTATTGACCCAATCCTAAATTTATAAATTAGTTTTTTCTAAAAAGTCACCAGGGAATTTTTAATCTAAAAGACAACTGGATGTTATTCACCTAATTTATTTTAATAAAATTTTTAAAAGTTTTGTCTCATAAAAGTGATATTTCTGTACCCTCCAAATCTTTTTGCTTGCTTGCTTCATATAAATGTATCTGTGAAGTGGAAAAACTACCCAAAAACAATTTCTTCTTTTTACAGTACCAAGTTCTTCCAAATACCCTGTATTACAATGCAGTATTCTAAACTGGCAGTTTACTTCCTGTGTTCAGAGTAATATGCTGTCTTATCAAAACCAAAAGACAAGCAGCCTCTATCTTCTCCATCCCCCTAAACATAGGGAACACAATTGTCTGGGATTGAGATCTAGTCTCAGCTGTATCCGCTGCTCTCTTGACATCTCTTGGCTAACCTCCCATGCCTAAATGTCCCTTGGGCAAGATCAAATTTCAGGGTGATAGGATATCAATTTCCCCTCACAATTAAATCCTATCCTAGACATGCAGATACAGTAGCAACTTCATCTCTGCCCAACAGCTAGCCACTTTTGGTTGATGATTACTGAGTAGAGTTATTTCCTCAGAAACAAGAAGCAGAGACTATCAAATGAATTACCCATGGAGCTTTCCCTGCTACACTCAAGAGAGGAGGCAAGTGGGCTGGGAAGGAAAGAAGTACTTGATGTCTTTGCCACATAAAATATATACCAGAGGAGAATTCAGTCAACCACTACCACAACTACCAAATCACCAATCTACTCTGGCTTGAGAAATAGGAGTGGTTGAAAGTAATAAAATCATTCAGCCAATGTTTATAAATCTTTATTAAATTTAAATTCAAACTGACTTTTCTAACTAAAGAAGGTAAAAATCTAAATGATAAATAAAGTAGTAAAAGTATTCAGAAGAAATACTCTATAGCTATTTTATAAGCTTATTGCATCTTATGAGCTACTGATATGTGTTAATCTACTTTGCAAACAAGGGAGTGCTTTATAAATCTTATTCTTAACATTGTTAAACGGTTGTTGCTATTAGCTACAGTATGTCATATATTCTAAGTCAATGTTAGAATGTTTGGAGGAGTTAACACTGATATTCACAAGATTTATTTGTACCATAAAGTACAGAAATCTTATTGCTATTGCAAAAGGAGTAGATGTCAAATTGTGGTTTGTTATTATCTAGAAATTAGTAAATCTTAAAATTTTCTAGGAATATAAATTTTATAGATATTTTTTCTTTTTGTCATTTTAAAATTATTTGCCAAATGTTATGCAAAATTCTTTGGAAAAAAAACTTCTCTTTATTATCTCCCTATTGTATCTCTCCTGAAGTATTAATGTCAAATAATTATAAGGCTCTTTTGTACTCTAGTAACACAAATTATAGGCAAAGACTTCAAAATACTCTAAAGAAGTACTTCAAATGTAATGTGCATACGAATCACCTGCGGATCTTGTCAAAATGTAGATTCTGATTCAGTAGATCTGAGGTGGGGCCTGAGAGCCTGAAATTCTGTGTTTTAAATAAGCTCCCAGGTGATTTGTTGCTGGTCCAAGACCACACTTTGAGTAGCAAGAGTCTAAAAATAATTACAAGGTTGGGTACAGAGTCCTCCAGAAAAATGGAACCAACAGGGTCTGATTATATAAACATTATATAGAAAATAAATAGGTAGACAAGTAGACATAGATAATGGCTTATGGGACTACAGAGGCTGAGAAGTCCTGAGATCTGAAGTCAACAAGCTATAGTTCCATTTCAAAAGCAAGCAGGATGGAAACCAAAGAAGAGGATATTTAGGTTGAATTGCAAAGGTAAAAACCCAAGTCCCAGCTCAAGCAGCCATGCAAGAGCAACTAACCTTTACTCACAAGAAGGTCAGCCCTTTTGTTCTATTGGGGTCTTTTACTGATTGCATGAGGATCACACACATTAGGGAGGAAAATCTGCTTTATTCAGTCTACCAATTCAAATGGTAATCTCATTTAAAAACTTCCTATATTTAAGGAGAATTGATGTTTGACCAAATATCTGGGTACCCCATGACCCAGTCAAGATGACACATAAAACCAAGTGCTATTGCTACTCAAACACATGTTTGTTTTTTTTAAATTCTGCCAAGCATGAATAACCTAATTAAAATAATTCCAAATAATTTCTTTCAAACCCCTAATGTATTATGAGCCTGACCTATAATATGTTAAGGAGACAAGTAGTGTTAATTCATTACAGTACTTGTCATTGGAGGTAATAGAAATAATTCTTTTATTTAAAGAAGGCAACTATTCATCTCAGAAATAGTTTTAAAGTTAAGATAGGTCTACACTGCCTGTATTTATCAAAATTATGTTATGAATTGCATTAGATATAAAAAATTAAGGCATCGAAAACAAGTTTTACAGGAAAAGGACTATTAGGATAAAATGGATGTAAAAAATTAAATCTGTCTCTCTACCTTAACTCTTAAAGTCTCTAATATGTGCATAGATAATATCTCTAGAGAGGACTATGTAGAGATATATATCCTATGTATTGTAAGAGGGAAATACATCGGTTTTAATTGAATCTAAAATGTCATATGTTAAGTCACATTTTACGTACTTCTAAACAGGAAATAGTGATGCCATTGAAATATGGCAGTCGTTTATTTAAATTTTTTAAATATTGATTGTATTGTTGTAGAATTTAACCTTATATCACCCACATACTTCTATGAAATGGAAACTATGTTAAAGGTAATTGATTATGGTATTAACAAAATGTCTTCACATTCTAAGTCTAACTCTTCTGAATTGAGAAGTTGAGACTCAATGTCATTTTTCCATATGCTATTTCCCTCTGTGCATTGATGACATGGTATTTCTTAAGTGTTTCATTATTCTCTCTAGAATATTCTCCCAAGGCATTTACACCTATTGTGGAAATTTTGATGTTGGCACTTTTGTGCTCAGATAATGTTGAAGATATTTCCAGGTAGTCAAGATTCTCATGGTCAATAAGTTGAATGAAATGGTCAGTGGTTGCCATTCAGCCAGGATACCAGGAATAATGACTACGTCCATATCCACCCATATGTGGGCAGGGATAGCTATGGTACACCTGCTGTTTGGCCAATAACATATAAAATTCATATTGAGTACAGTCTCTTTCATAGAGGAACCCCTTACCTTTTAAAGAACTATCTTAAGAATCTAATTTTGGGGAAATATCTCTTAAATGTATTTATTATCTATGCTATACTACACTTTGGCATTAATCCATTTAAATGATTTATTTCTTTCTCAATATATGATCCTTTTGAAATAGAGATCGTGCTTATTTTTTCTCACCTCTGTACTCCCTACAGTATTTAGGACACCATTCATCACAGTTTAGGTGTTTCAATAAAAGTTATTAGATGAAGGTCTAGGATTAAGCATCATAGAAACTTACCCAGCCTGCTTCCAAAACAAGCATAATCTTATGTTTTGTCTCATGACTACAATTTTCTTCCTAGAAATGTCTATCAAAGAATTTCTTGTCTTTGAATCTTTATATGAATACCCACCTTTCCTGCTGTGCTGCAGTGATCATTATTATAACCTTATTCTAAAGCACTGGTGTGCAAGATACTTCATAGTGAAATAAGTATGAGAAAATCTTAGTTCTAATCATAGCTCCTCCAATTGCTGACTAAGCTCATTTGCTCCTCTGAGCCTCAGTATTCTCCTAAGTCAAATAAGGATAACACTTGTCCAATTTAGCTTCATGGGGATGCTGTAATAATCATTAGAGGGAAAAAATACATACATATATATATATCAAAAGTTACTTCAAAGCCTGCATACTGATATCTCTGCTTTTATTATGCACATTGCTTTAAAATTCCAACAGTTCATTTGGCTTTGGTATTGTTATTTATCTGACATAAACTACAAGTTCCCCAGAGAAACTTTATGAACGCTTCCAGGGTATCCTTGTCACTGAAAAACACCATTAAATAGTAATAGTCATGAAATTTCTGAGAACTGTTTTATTTGAGATAATAACCATACAAGTATAAAAGTGAGTCCCTTGTGGCTCAGTGAATGCATTCATTGTGGACTTCCTACAATATTAATTAAAAATCAAAGGGTTGCTTTTGTTTGCATTAAAGAAATAGAAGAAAAATAATCACGAAAGCCTCTTTGTTACTATCAAAGAATTCTTAAAATATATGGTTATTTGATCAGAATATCTTATTGGAACTTTATAAAACCCTGGCAGGTATTAGTATCATTGTGCTTCACAAGTGAGAAAACTAAACCTTCAAGAGGTTTAGAGCCCAGGATAAATTACTTGTCTTTCTCACAAATTCATGATAGAGCTAAGGTTTTAATCTCACAATGCTGGGCTGTCTCATACACTAGGATTTGATAATTCTTTAGCTGGGGTGGGGACTTCCCTGTGCATTCAGGGATGTGTAACAGCATCCCTGGCCCAACTACTGAGATTCCAGGTCCACCCCTACCTGACTCAAAAGTGTCAGCAAAAGGGTCTCTAGACATTACCAAATATTTCTTAACTGGAAGCAAAATTTTGCCCCTAGTGAAATTCTGTCACAGATCATCCCACTCTTATACTAGTACCTATATAAATCTTTCAAATAATTTTCACAGGCTTGATCATATTATTTAAGGCCAGATGACAACGATTACTTAAATCAGAGTACATCCGTTTCTGGGGCAGCGGTAACAAATTCCCACAAACTTGGTGGCTTAAAACAAAAGAGACATTCTCTCACAGTTCTGGAGGTCAGCATCTGAAATCAAGGGGTCAGTGGGGCCCTTTCTCCCCTGAAGGCTGTAGTTGAGAATCCCCCTTTGCCTCTTGTAGTTTCTGGTAGAGACAGATGTTCCTGGCTTGTGGCTGTGTAAATCTAGTCTCAGCCTCTGTCTCCACATGGCCTTCTTTTCTGTGTCCTCTCCTCTTCTATATTAATGTCATTGGACTTAGAGTCCTCCAAAGAATCCAGGATGACCTCATCTTACAGATAAGGTCTCATTCACCAGTTCTGAATGGAGGAATGGCAGTGGGGGCATCATCCAACCCACTACACAAATCAGAATGTTTCCCTAAGAGTTCTAAACACTTTCTGGCTCACCTACATTCATTAACTTCATAAATACTCAAGAAATTAGGGAAGAACAAGGAAGAAAAATGAAGCACAAGTAAATTAAAGGCAAATTTGCTAAAATCCCTGAGTTACAGATTTATTAAAACAATTTTCTAGTCCAGGTCTAGGGCTTTTCCCACTGGGTCTGTCACATGATGGTGGAAAGAACCACTTGAATTGCTCCCTGCTTTATGAACTGTAAAATTTACAGTGAGCTGTGGTGGGAAATTGAAAAGCTAAGTATAATGTAGCAGGATTTTCAGATTTTGTGCTAATTTTTTTTTCATTTTTTAGTTTATCTGTAGGCTTCTAAAATCAAGACTTTCTAGAACCTAATGAAAGAACACAAATGTTGAATAATTCTGTAAGGCCATTTAGTAAAAGTCCCTTCCTAATACATAGATATCCTTTAAATTTATTCCTCTGTGTGTCACATGTTATTAAAAAATATGGTTATAAAGCCTTGAACAGAAATACAGAACATTAGCTTTTGTAGTGTATAATATTAATCACACTCTCATATACAAGAGCTGATCCACAAAAAAAACTATGAGATCATGCTCACTTAACAGAGCCTGGTCACAGAGAAATAATCTCCTATTTCCCCCCAAATATTGCATTTATTTATTTTTTGATACCTCTGCATTTCATTCTAAGTGATGTTGAAGTTTTAACCAGAGTATCCAGTAAGTTATGAATCACCAGCAGACACCAAATGACTCAGTTATAGAATTACAACCATCATTTGTATAAAAAACCTTTTAAAATATAATGTATCATGACTGAACAATCCCCTCTTGATTTCTCGTCTAGTAGTCATACTCTGTCTTCTAAAGTTTAGCATGAACATGTCCAGGCACTTACTCATTTTTCTTATCTCCATTTATAACTTTAAAAACTGTACTCACCAAATTATATCCCTATTATGCCTTTTATTGCATGTCTTAGATTTTATTGGGTATTTTATTTGTCCTAGATTTATTTTTTATTTATTAAAAAATAATACATTCACATGGTTTTAAATATCAAACAAGGATATAAGATGCAAAGAGCAATTTTCCTAGCAAGCTCTGTTCTATCCCAGTCCTGAGAGGCAATGGCTTGAAGTGTATCTTCACAAAGATATTTTATGTATACCCACATAACCTTTTTAAAAAAAGCCCTTCTTCCCAAAGCATCAGTCATTCTTACTTAATCATGGAGTTCTCACATTTTTGTTTTAGGCCATGGTCTTTGACAATTTTAACCCTCAACGGCCCCAAATCTTCTGAATAGATTTTATCAAGTCTTTATATTCAGGGGGCATCACCTCACAACATGAAAACAGAACCATATTTTAAAAAGATACATTGTTAGTAAATAATCCTTGCACACATTACCTTTAATATTCTATGAATCATAATTGGCTCAGATCTTATCCTATGAATCTTCTAAATTTTATTCTGAGAGAAAAAAGTTATCTCCTTAAAATCAGATTTCAGATGACAAATCTTTTACTTCAGAAACAAAATGTCCCAGGGGTGTTCTCTATTATATATTCTTGGGAAGCACTCAACCCTTATTTTTACTTTGATTTGTTTCTAAGGGGGTTAATGAACTTATCTATTAAAGAAAAAAGAAAACCAAAAGTACATGTTAGCTAGATTCAGATTGACTATAAATCCTAACAAAACCATGCATAGGGTCTGAAAGACATCATGCAAGATTTAAAGCAGTGAATATTTAGTTCTAACAGTACTGTGATAATCCTGGGGTACCAGAAGCATCATATACGGCCTTAGAACTGTTCTTTGGCTGCAGCCGCTCCATGCCTCTGCTACAGATTTACTATAAAGAGGTGTGTGAGAGGGTTCTATAATCTTTCCAGGGTGTCTGAATACTCACAATGCTGTACACCTGTGAGAATCCAGCAGCAAAGGGCACCGGGTGGGTATGGTTTGATATTGCTTGATTCTGATTACTTCCCTCCACTCAAACATGCATATCACTTGCGTTTTCAGTCAGGTCCTTCAAGAAGCAGACACCAGGACAGAATGATAAATTCAAGAAAGACATTAGGGATCCACCTGTAGGAGAAGAGGGGGAAAGGCTGGGAAAGTGGTAGGACCTTGATGTGAAAGAGAAGAGAGAGAAAGAGGAGAAAGAAGTTGACTGGCCATGTCTTACTCTGATACGTCCTAACACACATTTGGCCAGGCCTTGGAGAGTAAGTGGCAGGGGAGGGGTCCTCCAGCCAAAGTTGCCTCTGGGAGGAATCCCCCATCTCCCCAGGGCAAGCCTACCTTGGCATTCCAGATGTGCTAGGTCATTGGAGGGAGCAGCCCATGGGAAACATGGCCTCAGCACAACCAGGTAATGAATCTCAGAGCAAAGCATCTCAGGCCTTCGGTCAATCATATTCCTTGCATTAGGTGACCTGAAAAGCTCATTATCTTAGGAACACAAACACCAACTTAGATGAAGCCCTCTACTCCAAATACATCTTAGCTGACATATATGATTTTATACATTTCTAGGGACATATATGTATAAGATTGATATTTTTTTCCTTCAGAGTCTCATCGTAATTCCCCAAGATTATCATCAATAGAAATCTTCCAACAAAGCAACTAATTAAGTTAATTCACAAGAAGAAAAGACCAATCACTATGCTTCCTGCTTCTAAGAGCTTTAACTGGTCAAGTTGAATGAAGCTTTAATTGGTAGACACATTTTTATGAGGTAGACTTTACATATATTAAAAGGCACATATCCAAAGCATAAAATGTGTTCAGTTTTGATATTTACTCATGTCACCAGTGTTCCATGAAAGGTTTAGACCACCTCAGAAAGTTGTTTCCTACTTCCTCTCTATCAATTCTAACCTTCCGATAAGTAACCGCTATTCTATCAGCAGAAGAATTGCCTGCTCTTTAAGTTCATATAAATGGTATTATATTAAAAATGGTTTGGATTTTTTCACCTAGCATCATATTTTGAGATTCATCCAAATTGTTGTGCATCTAGGCAATATTTATTTCCCTTTTTTTGGCTGAGTAATATTCCATCACACGGATGTTCTGCAATTTGTTAATCCATTGCAATTTCTTAATTCTATTGGTAGCTATTTGGATTTTTGCCAGATTGAGGCTTTGGGGACTATTGTGAATAAAGATGCTTCAAACATTTATAAGTTTTCATGTGGCTCTTTCTTCTTTTTCTTGGGTCAATTTTCCTGAGCCATAGGATAGATGGTATATATTTATTTAAAAAAATAGATATTTATAATGTTTGTATAATTTTATACTCCAAAGCTAAAGTACTAAGAAGTATAAGATGATATTTTAGGCCTTGTCTCCAATCACACCACTCAGTCAGCTCCTGCTACACACAAGATCAACCCTGGCAGGTGTAAGAGAAAAAAAATATCCATAGATCTCTTTCTGCTAGGCAAAGCCTACAGATGTTCTAATACCCTATTCTTCAACTAGAAAAACAGAGTTCAGAAAATATTTGAAATTTCCCAAAGTTGAACAGTCAACAAGTGCAATCAGGATTCAAACTCAATTCCAGCACTTCTGTTGTGAAACCAAAGGTCCTTCCCTTAAAGGAACTTCCAAAACACAGCACCAGAGGAACCCCAGCTTTACCAGAAGCTAAGCCAGGAGAGACCCACAGCACAGTGGCAATGCCCTCACTGCCCACTCCAGGCAGGGAGGAGGGAGACCACCAGCTTTCTCTTACAGGCCTGCCCAGGGCTGTTCTTCAGTCCCACCTCCCTCTTAGAAACACATGGGCTTTGTTAACAGAAGCTTCTTAGTTACCTGGTTACCTACCAGGGACCCAAGAGGAGTTTACTGTCTACTGTTTGTGTCTCCAACCTCCCCCATCTGATCCCAAGAGATAGTTATTGTTATATTACTGTTATTGCCAACTAAGAGGAAGAAATAGAGTCTCTCTGTTTATGTAACGTGTTTAGGGTCACACAGATTAGTGTCTTTCTCACCTTTATATTTTTGGCTTCTTGAAAACAGAGATAACTACTCTCTTACTTTAATGCTCTCACTGCCGAGAATCCTGCAGACTACAGGCCAGAGAGAGTGGATGCTGAGCGAAAGGATGGATGGATCCCAACCAAACCTCTAATTTCAAGTTCAGAGTGTTTTTCACTAGGCAGTATGTGTTAAACTTTATTTTCTTCATTTTTAAGACCAAAAAAACTGGACAAGATGACCTCTAAGATTTTCTTCAATTCAGAAAGGCTAAGATTCCACGTGACTGCACTCAATAGAAGACTTTAAAGGAAAAAAAATGGGATTTTCTCCGACAGCACCTTATATTACCAAGGAGAGAGATCCAAATCCTTGAATGCAGGAGGGAAACCTACTGTGACTAATGAGCAAAAGGTCCCAGGGGATAAAGTCTGTCAAGAAACTAAGAGCTAATCCAAAGGTGACTTTGAACACATCCCTCTTCCCAAATAGCACACAGACTTGGAAATCAGATTTCTAGTCTTAGGGAATTAACAGGAGTTCTGAGAAGGCATTTTCATAAAACATATAAGCCCTTTATTTGAACGTATGATAAACACATTCTAGGAAAACAGAACACAGAAATAGAAATTAGTTTAGGGAACAAGAAAAATAGAAAAAACTGTGAGGTGTACATATAAATCAATGCTCAAAAAATTAGTAGAGACAGGTCAATTGTCTCTTAGTCACATGCACAACTCCAGTCTGCCCTTCGATTCTCTGCCAGTCTCACTGCTGTGGTATTCCTGAGCATCACCCCATCCCACCCCCATATCAGATTAGGCATTAGATCAGATTGGACATTAGTTTTGCCATGTTACTGTCCCTGTGATCAGCCAAGGGACATTTTCTAAGACAGAAACTCTCAAGGAAATGAAACCCTACTTTCCTTCTGAAGTAGAAGTTATACCAATCCCAAGATTCCAATCCATGTTTACATTTTCAGTCTACTTAGGCAACTGATAAAGCCCCTTTTTTTGAATGTGAAATAACAAGAAGTAGTTCACTACTCAATCCCTGTTTTCTATTGCACATGTATCAATGAGAGCTAATCTATGGGTATAGATCACCCGGAACAATAGGCTTCTCTAATATGCCATTTTACTTAACTTTTAAAAATATGTTTTGGTTTTTATGTTGGCACATAATAATTGCCCATATTTATGGATCATAATGTGACATTTCAATATATGTATACAGTATGTAATGATCAGATCAGAGTAATGGGCATATCTATCATCTCAGACACTTATCATATTTTATGTAATCTAATGGAAACGGAAGCTTTTGATCCACTGAGAATACAATATTACCATTTTCAAAGTGTTTTCTTAGACACAGCAGTCTCCCATCAAGCTGAGTGATCTTATCCAGAATAATAATGAAAAGACCTCGAAGGTCCTTCAGGTAAGCAATTAATACCTCTAGAATAAGCTGACTTATCTCCGTTTGGGGGAAGGATTCAGTATGTAAAAATTGTGCATTCATTCCTCAATTCAGAATCCTGTTGTTTCTGAAAAGAGAACACTCTTGCTCCCATGGAGAGAAAGATTGACCCTATTTTATGTCTGAAGTAGCTCCTATTTGGGTACTCTAGTGTGTTTCACTGTATGTAATGACAGGAAACAGTATAATTGATTTTCCAACAAGTATTAGCTTGAACTGAGAAAATAAGCCAAAGACAAATTATGTCCTTTCAAATGGACCCTCCATCTCCAATTCCCTTCTTAATTAAGTCCATAGATTTTCATTATTGTGGGGTGGGGGGATAAGCCTGTGTCTCCATCCCCGGGTATGGCATGATCTCACCAGCCTCCTCCAGGGCTTTCCACTTTTCCCTCCCCAGCTCTCTGGGATCCACTATGCCCCATACCAGCCTTCCCCCCATTTCTCCAACAGTTCTTGCTGCTAAAAATCTACCCCCACCTCTTACTCCTAGGTGTACACTACCCTTCAACCAGTTCTGGAATAGCCTACTCTTCCTTCAGATTTCAGCTCCATGGTCAAGTTCTTCAGGAAAGCTTATAATTCACTTACCAGATCTCATTTGTCATGTTTCTCTTTCATTGTACTTATCAAAGTAGGCATTTTAATATATGTGTGTAATATTTAAATAAATGTCTTCTTCCCCCTTCCATGAAGTAAAAATCATACATTTTCTTGTGTTTATTAACACATGTCCTGGCACATGATGTTTAATTCATGTATTTGAGAAACTGAAAGTTTTAAAATTTAGTCTACATAAAGAATACAAAACAAACTTTAGTGAGGAAGACCCTAAGCAAGGATAATTACAACAAATAAATAGCTGCTTCTTTTCAGAAAAGATACAGGAGGAGAACATTAATAGAAGTCAAAGGAAAACCTAATTAATATTGACTTTAAAGAGGAAAACTTACACAGGTTTGTTGCAGAGTGAAGGATTCACATAAAAATTGATTTGGTGATTCTTCATCAAGACCCCTGCTGTTTTTCAGGGTCATTTGTTAGTGACTCATTCTTCCCTTCAAGCAACAAAAGTTTAATCTCACATTCAGAAAGGTCTACAGGACAATGGTTCTGCCAGTGCCTGGACTTGAAAGAAAATATTTATAAATCTCTGTATGAAAAGGTATTTTCTTCAAACTTGCCTTTTTAACAAATATCCTGTTTGATTCTCCAAATCTGAAAGGCATGGATAATTGGGCTAAGCCATTTTACCAAAGAAGACATAATAATCTAAATAGACTGATAATATGTGAAAACCCAAAATTTATGATGAAAACTAGGGTTACTATCTTTTGCTTTGCTGTTCACTGAAATCTTTTTTTTTCTGGATTTATATTTTCAGTTTTCCATGAAATCACAGAATGTCTAACATGGTCATCTAAGAATAAGGGAAGAAAAGTTATAGGAACTGACTCAGAAGCAGCCATCTGAGACACTGCACTGACTGGAAAAGGAGTCAGAACATTGGAATATGGAGCTCACATGGAGAACCTAAGATACTACCCAGGGAGGAAAACACAAATTCCTGTTCCCCATGTTCCCAGCCACTATGCCTGCTACATATGTTGCTCATTTTGCTGTTTATTGATTGAATGAATGGATAAGTTGATAGCCTTATAACATGCATTCTTAATGCATAGTAGACCCAAATGAAATGTTGTCTTATGCCAACTGGCTATAAGAGAAGATGCTCACTAGATATTATCTCCGCGGGGCCCTCAGAACCTTACCTCAGGGAATTTTCACTGATGGTGTATGATTTCATCATTTAAGCTGGGTGTGAGGTATTAACTTGGAACACATTTAGGAAAGATGAAAAAGCAAGTAAGAACAAGTAAACATAAAAATGTGATTGAGATTTTTAGAATAAATTGTGTAGTTAATAATTTGTGTTAGTCATCTACCATGGTTGAGATGGGTACCCCTCAAAGACCCAAGTGTAAAAGCCTGGTTCCCTGGTAGCAAGATTGGGAAGTGCTATGGACTTTCAAGAGGTAGGCCCTAATGGGAAGTCCTCAGGCCACTGGGGGTGTGCACTTGAAGGAGATTATGAGAACCTGGTCTCGTTTCCTTTCTGCTGCCTGTTTCGACCTGTGAGTACTTGCTCTGACGTGTGGGTTCCCGAAACAATGTGCTGCCCTTGCCAGAAGCCCAAAGCAATGGGGCTACCTGATCTTGGACTTGGACTTCCAAAACTGTGAGCTAAATAAACTTTTACTTTTTTACTAAACACCACTACTATGATTATGACTACTGGTACTTCTTTTTTTTTTTTCCTCCAGTAATGGGGATTGAACAAAGGACCTCATGCATGCCAGGCAAGTACTCTACCACTGAGCTATTATACATGCAGCCCAGCCTTTTCTGTTTATGCTTTAATGGTCTCAAATATTTTCTTATAGTAACACGAAGCTAATACAATATTTAAGAATTTCTTCTAGAAAATTCTTATGGGCTATCCTCCTTTGTTTTGGTTTGAGCATCTCTATTTGCATTTTCCAAGTTCTGCTGTTCCTTTTCTATGATTTATTAGAGTAGGCTGACTATTGCATTCAACAACCCAGAGATCACAATGGCTTAATGAGTGTTCAAGTCACTGTCAGATTGATTGAGATGGAAAGCTGCTCTGCCCAAAAAGTCATTGAAGATCCAAGGTTTCTAAATAGTGGCCTTGCTGGGATTTATGTGGCAACAGTTCAGTCTTTCACTGGATCTCCTAGATTTGGACTAAGAGTAAAATCAGAGAGGGACCTGTAAGCTCTTAATGAGCATTGTATAGGCGAGCCAGAAAGTGCTCTTTTGCTCACATTCCATTAGCCAGAACTCAGTCACAAACAAAAGTGTTGGGAAATTTATAAGAGCCAAATACTACCAAAGAAAATTAGAACACCTATTCACCTGCTACCACGGCATCCATATCTCTTGGCCTCACATCGCTCCATTCAGGGCACTTATTTTTACATCAAAGGTATCATTTTTAATCTGCATTGATGGACTTGCCAAAAGTTTATTTAACTTATAATATTTTACCCATTTTTTATCACTAAAATTATTTTCTTCAACCAATGTGTTCTGTAAAATGCTTGACACAAACTAGTGATTCACCAAGATTGGTTTTTTTCTCTACCTAACTCTGACAACCTCTGCCGTGATTATACCAAACCTGTTTCCTTGTCCTGAGAGGAGGAGAGTTTAAAGTATTCTCTTAGGAGAGAAAGAGAACAATATGCCCTTTAGTCCCCAGAGGGTAGAAAACCCCATTAAAAATGCCCCCAGTTGGAACAACCAAAGGTAAATGTCTGAAAGCCTCTCACCCCTTGTTTTATAGAAAACTACCAGTATTTACATCTTTGTTTTTATGTGAGATACCTGGGGACCTTTACTCCTAAAGCACGATTCTTCCTTCCTTACTTTACTGTCCTGAGGCTCAAAAAATGCCAATAAGGAACAATCCCAAACAAATCTATATTTCCTAGATAAGTAGCCCTGGATTCTTGAAAAGCTTCCCTTGCATTCCTGTATATTCAATTCAGTGGGGTGATTAACCCAAACCTATGCACTTTTCCAACCAGAAAATGAAAAAAGAGCTGCACTTTAATTTTATTTCCATGATAAGAAAATTAAAGTTATTATATATTAAAAACCTTAATATGTCCTGAAAATCTCAACTTTTTTTTTTATCATCTGAAATGACTTTAATGGATTTTCACTAGTATGCCATTATTACAAATCCATTTTGTTTTATTGAGGTCAAACTCCATTCCCTTGTCTTGTTCCCTAGGAGAAAGAAATTAGGTAAAAATTAGCTCACTGTGGTTGTATTCACTTTATATTGCTGCATAAAGGAGAGGGCTAACTAGAGGGCAAGCTGGTATTACACTAAGATCAAGCACTTTATATTAGACTAGAGTTCCTCTTATGTAAGGGAGAAAATAAGAAAGTGCAAAAGAATCCATAAATAAGAGCCAAAGAACCATGGAAGGCAAAAGTTATTGACTTTTGGAAAAAAGTTTCAAAAATTAGTATGTTTTATCTATGAATGCATTAGTTATTAATCTACACAGAAAGTGTACTTTGAGTGCATTTCTCTATATCTTTTTCAGCTACAAATAGAGCTAACTATATTCGTATATGTACACATGTGTGTCTATACACACACATATGAATATTTCCTGTAGGTGTTATTTCCCTTGGCCTACTTTATCTTTTCAGTTACAAGTTAATCAAGTAATGTTATATGTGCATAAACATATATACGAACACACAAAGTACAAATATTTAAGACAGTTAAGCTTCATACAGTACAAATATATAAATGATGTACATATATGGTACAAATAAGTATATATCAACCCGCATGAATAAACATCATTTTTTGGTGGATATTGGAGATTAGCATTCTCAAGCTCCATTCGACCTTCCTATACTTGGATGGGCTAGAAAGCTTAAATTAAATATTTAGATATCCTTGCATCTCAGATTCTTGATGCAAATTATATTGTGTCAATTGGATACACCTTTGTAAAATTTGGGATACAAAAGTATGATGAAAGAACTGTCATGTTCCTTTCAGTTCTTTCTTTTTATGTACAAGGCTCTGGAAATGGGTATTGCCTTGTACAATGATTTGAGGTCTATTTTTCAACAGTCCAGGTGTTAAGAGATATTTCTTCCTTCTGGATTTCTGACCTTTGACAGCTAGGTGCCCACTCTCCAGAATCCTGGGTAATGAGGTGAAGTTGTCTGCTTAGCAATTTTGTTCCAGGTCTGATTTGCTACAGATCACTAATCTTGAGATCATAGTAATGTGATGTGTTCTTGAACTCATAGTACCACTTGTAATATTATAGATGGCAGATCCCCGTAGTCAAGTATGAAGTCTTCTGGAAGTCATTCCTGGTGGCTTATCTTAGTCTCACTTCTTTCTTTCTAATAATTGAAAAACATCAAATTTCATATACTAGATCCTTCCTAAACTGAAAAGCATGGAGTGTTTCTTTTTTTTCTTGCATTGAACACCAATGATGCAATGTATGACATTTTGTGTCATTTTTTTCAGTGTATTCAACTCTTCTCTGTTGATTCCCATTGGTGTTTCTGTGCTAGCCATTTCAGGTGAGTTCTTACAGGTAAAGGACTTAGTACAGCTTCCTAAGAATTTGCTTACATTTTCCCTTCAATGTTTCTATAACCACTGTTCTGTCATTGTCTAAGATACTCTAAGGACATGTTTGTCCAAGGGCTTTTTCTCCCAAATCATTTTAATTTCAGTTTAGTCTCTCATGCTTTTTGCTAGTTTCTTGCTTATACCCCTTCTCTGTCACAACCCTGACCACTTGAAATATTTAATCATACATATTTTGACTACTTTGATGAGGCTGTATTTTCCCCATTTTGTCTTGAGTAAATATAAATTTTCTAATAAGTCCTTCTGATTTGGGTTAACAGAAGAGCAATAATAAAACTATGTAGCAATAAGTCATATTGAATGAGCTCCATTTCCTTTGTGGGAGAAATTAACCAATCAAAAATGAGAATCAGTGATTGAGTTAGATCCAGGAAAAGCATTACTCATCTTTACTTGCAACAACATCAGGGATTTTTCTATATCCTTATCTTTCCCTTCTATTCCTAGCAAGACCCACAGGGACAGAGCCTAGGCTCCCAGGATGGACTATGGAGAACAAAGCCTCTCTCCTGAGGCCTGCACCATGACCAGGTGATCATAGAGCAGAAGTTCAACACTCAGTTGTTACCTCCACAGTCCAGAAAGAGCATCATCTCCAAGGATCAGTGGGGTGCCAGAAATACAGACAGCTGCCCCAAACCTTTGGGATAGGCATCCGTTTTTTATTGTGGGGAAAAGTATCCTTTTCTTTGGTGAACTGCCTCTCACTCACTCCATGCTACCGTGTTGGAGATATCACAAACAATATTCAACCAAATTGTACCCTCAATGTGGTCTGTGGGCTATGATTCAAATCAGGATGGTCACCTTCTTTCTAGCAGGAATTCTAAACTGGACAGACACAGGAGCTGAACACATGAGAACTGGGGCATGCATTGTGAGTGCTCTACTGGATCTTCTCTGCTCTGGGGCTTCCTTTTCATCCCCAGGTGTTGTGAACATTTCTTTGGTTTTGAGTTTTCCACTCTATGTTTAATAAATCGCCTTTTGTTTAGTTTTGGGGTTTTTTTTTTTTTGAGATGTAAGAGTTTTGTTTCCTTTAAACCAAAGAACCCTAACCAATCTTCACTTCCCCTAACCTTTAACTCCCTGCCTGCCTCTTTTCATTTCAGAATCTGACTGACCCTTGACAAGCAGTAAAATCCAGCTAGCTAATGCTGAGTTAGAGCATCCTGTCATTTATTCATTCAACAAACATAGATTGAGATTTTTTACTTCTGCTCACCAGCAACTCATGTTCTAGCAAAGGATAATGCAATACAAAGTGAAATTTTTGAGAAGGAATTATGAGAAGAAGCAACATCAGGACTCTCTTGGAAAGAACATAGGCATTTCACCAAGTGGAAATAAGGCTAGATGTGCACTCCAAGCAAGGAAAAGAATTTTGGCAAATGCAGGAAGTGGCCTGGCCTTTGGGGACCACTAGATATGTGTTGAACCAGATTCCAGATTCAAATTAAGAAGTGATGGAAGAGTGGGCTTGAATGGGAAAAGAAGCCAGATTATTCTCTTAGAATGCTAAGGAAGGTTAAGGACAGATATTGCTACTAGATGACCCCTCCTTCATGTTCCTTCTTCCTTCTCAAAGCATTGGCATTTGTAGTTTTAAAATGAACATATCAATGCTCCAAAGAGCTTTCACATACAGCATGGACTGCTTATACTTATCTGTCAGCTCAAAGATAAAGATTAAGGGTAGGATGTGACTCAGTGGTAGAGTGCTTGCCTAACATGCATGAGGCTCTGGGCTTAATCCCCAGAACCAAACACACAAAAACTTTTACCAGCTTGTGTCTATTTGAGCCATTGTGTAGCAGTCACCTGTCATAGCAGGTGAAGGTATAACCCCAGTGTAACAAGAGAGAGTTGTAGTCACATTATGCTAAAACACTGGGTAGTGAACTGAACCAACAAGCCAAAGTCAGCCCAACTCCTCTTTCTATATGATCCATAAGCAGGATATTTTTTTTCTTTTGTAAACAGCTGTGAAAAAATAAAAAGAAGAATGATATTTCATGATATGAAAATAATATGAAATTCAGTGCCCATAAAAATATTTTATTGGAACACTGCCATGTTCATTCATTTATGTATTGTCTGTAGCTACTTAGACACCACAACAGCCTAGTTGGAGAGCTATAATATCATGTGGCCCGCATGTCTAAAATATTTGCTGTCTCTCCCTTTATGGAAACAGCTTGCCAGTTCTGTTTCAGTTGATGACTTCCATAGATGCAGCAAATTTACTAAGAATGAAAAGACTTGAGTCAAACAAGAACCAATCAAAGGGCTACTCAGGAAATTGTAGAAAAATGATAGAAGAGAACAAACCAGATTAGTAGTGATAGGGAGCTACAAAGGTGGGGGTATATTAAAGAGCTACATAGATAGTGGAATTAGTACAACTGAGAAATTTCAACTCAACAGAAGCATTGAAAATTAAATAGTGAATGCAAAAATGGTCCTTTCTTCAAAATTTTATGTGTATGAAAAACTTCTGGGCTGGGGTTATGGCTCTGTGGTAGAGCGCTCGCCAAGCATGTGAGGGGCCCTGGGTTTGATCCTCAGCACCACATAAAAATAAATAATTAAAGATACTCTGTCCAACTAAAAAAATAAATATTTAGGGGGAAAAAAACCCTTCTGCTCCATTCAAAATTGGTACTGTCAAACCTTTGCTAGGAATCTACTATGGAAGCTCAAATCAATTACAATAAGCCCCTGTGAACTCTGTCAACATTTATTTTTACCCATCATATATTTAAGTCCAAAGTTGGTCCTCAGTAGAAATCTCCTCTGCTTAGTCTTAAGTGATAACTCTTCTAGAAATTATCTTTCCACCCCTTCTCACACATAAGCTATAAGATAGGCACTATGGCTTCTTCAAATGTCTTTGTGGATGCCCTATTTATTTTATCCTGAATACAAATTGTTGTTGTCAGTTTCAAATGGTATACTGATTGCCACAGTATTTGATATTTGTGGAAAGCTGTAACTTCCTAAAAGCATGTACCTTCTACTCTTACAAGTAATAAATAAGTCACTGCATAGATATTGATGTTTTTAATCAATCCACTAAGATCAATCTTTAAAATCTCGTTTTAAGGCCTCCTAATCAATGGGTAGACCAAAATGAAACTCATATACTTACCTTGGCTATCACAGCTGATATACATATGTGTATATGTCATAGCTGTATATACAGCATCTTATGTAGATGTGACTTCAAGTATACAGTAGAACTGTACTTCATATCATGTGTATAGGTTGTTGAATTCATTCACTTAACAAGCATTTACTACATCCCTGTTATGTTCCAGGACTGGGAACACCAGACAAGGGCTTCTTGCCTTAGAGACCACATGGTTTAGTGGGGGATGGATCCAGTCAATAGATTGGTGTACCATGGTGTGATGAAGAGGGTAATGAAAACGGAAAACAAGCACCTAGCCTAGTCTGGGGGCAATGGGATAAGTTAATTCCTATTGAAAGTAATGTGTAAGTTGAGAGTAGTCTGAGTAGGAGTTAACCAAGCGAAAATGCAAGATTAGGGAAAAGGAACAAGAATATTAGGAAGAGTGTCAGTTGGAGGACGAACAGCCTCTGAATTGTGTGTGTAGTCAGGATCTGCCATTAGGTAATGAGGGGCTACTCTTCAGCCTCCTCTGGAAAAGGCACTGGTTTGGGTGCATTAGCCCAGGAAGAGCAGATGCTCTCCTTGACCTCCAGCTCTTTCTCAGCTGCCAGATACACAACTGTTCTAGCAAATGAATGGAACACAATGTGGCTGACAATCGAAGTGTGAGGAGGGTGTGGCAAGATGAGCAATGACAAGAACTGCAGAGTGCCTGATATTATTTGGGATTTGTTTGTTGGCCTTGACACCAGTACATTTGCCTGGAGAGCCCCTGCAGCATCCATTCCAGTTCATTGCCTGGTCAATCGTACCCGCCTGTCACTGACACTGAAGAACAACATGCTGGCACACCCACGCTGGTGCTATGCAGGGGTAGACAGGAAATGAGTTTCCCGGCCTCTGTAACCATGCATGCTCCATAACAAGTAGAGGAAAAAACACAGAGGTTTGGGAGTTATTTTATGACCATCGATCATTTTTAACATGAGAAATTTGTCCCCATTTCATAATACAAATTAAGTTCTGACTTTTCCTTTGGAAGGAAGGGGAGTATGTGCAGATAGAATGGTTTCTCTATGAGCTTCACAGTCAGAGTCTAGCTTCTAGAATCTTCCAGAAGAAGATGAAAAAACATAAATTTTTTTTTTTGTGGAATCAGGAGGCAGCATTAATAGGGAACTAACCTAGTTTACTTAATTATATTTTCTACTTTGCATTTGATTTGAAGGGAAAAAACCTTGCATCATTGTTACAAATATTGCATTTGATTTGTTTTTCCTCTTATTATTACAACATTTAAATATTCTACTTCCCTTACCCCTACCTATGGTACAATGATTTGTATTGTTCCTGAGTGATGTTTTCCATAATAAGTAGAGGAAAAAACATAAATTAAGAATTTCCTTACCAAGAGTTTTAAAATAATAGAATATTTACTGAAAACTGGGTCATGTTTGCTGATAGTGTAGCAGGTTTAATTAAAAAACCATCAAGACATGGGAGAGAGTATGGGTGATTTTTCATTGAATTTTCTCAGCAGCCCCAAACAGAATGCCATTTTCACTTGATAGATAAGTGAGCCCAGACTTTAGTGAGTTGATGTGGAAAAGAACAGAGCTTCCTTCTCTTAATAGTTTGAGACAAGCTAGATGTAAGTAATCAAAACAAATATTCATAGAACTTTCAAGTGGCATCTTTGTTTGACAGTGCCTAGATAACACATGCTGGAGAGTGGAGTAGATACAGAGGAATCTTTTCATACATGGGAGTAATTAGACCCTTGCTAAGCCACCAACCTACTATTTGTACTATTGTAAAAATGAAAGGTTTTTCCTCATTTATTGATAAACACTAATAAATTATCTCTTCCATTTTCTCTTTCTGATGACAATACCAAATACCAGGTTTGAGTCACTGTGTGTCTCCTAAAAAGAAGGAAGGATGGAAGGAAGGAGAAAAAAGAGAGAGAGAAACTACTACAAAAACACAATAAAATATTTTATGTAAATTGGTAGACAAATTGTATTGATCAGTCTACTTACTGACATTGATGCTTTCACAATGGAATCAGACTAGATACAGAGGAAAATGATAATCATGGATATCTACTATAAAAAGAATAAAGTTGCAGAAGTCACAGATATGCTGTACTTTGACACAGAGCCATGGTTCTAGAATTGCTATATTTGAAATAAGACATAAATTTATATTCTGGAAAATGTATACTCTTGGAAAAAAAGACTCTAATATAAAGAAAATCAGGATTATGAACTATTTTATTTTTTTACATTTATTTATATTTATATTTTTGGTATTGGGTATTGGACCCAGGGGCACTTTACTACTGAGCTGAATCCCCAGCCCATTTTTGGGGTGTGTGTGTGACAGGGTCTCACCAAATTGCTCAGGCCTTACAAAGTTGCCAAAGCTGGCTTTGAACCTACAATCCTCTTGTCTCAGCCTCCTGAGCTGCTGGGATTACAGGCATGTGTCACCGTGCCCAGCTAAACTATGTTTAATAAATAGTTTAATTTTTAATTTCAAGTACAGTTGACAAATGGAGCATTTTTGTTTACTTTAAAATGTAATTAAGAATGATAATAATTTGTTGTATTTTTGTAAAAAGTGCTACTAAGATGCTTTAAATTTTCTAAAATAAGCCTTTGGTTTACTGCTTGTTTATATTATTATAATATTCATTTCCTTAACATATTTATTTTTTTAGGTTATAAGTTCTTCTATTTTTATGGGGGATTATTTATAGTTTCACATCCCTTTTACCTACATGTTCTCATTTCACTCTCATGATAATATTGTGTGATATTTTTCTCTCCTTTTTACAGATGCAAAAACAGAGACTCAATATGAGTTAAGAGGCTAGCCCAAGGTCGGAGAACAGAGAAAACAGACAGAATCAATATACAAATCTACTTCTTCTGTCTCTCATTAAAGAAGCAAAGTATTAGCTCAGCTGGTAACCAAATTATCACCAATTCTTAATTAGTGGAATGAGGTAATAAGGCTTTACTGTATTGTTCATAATTCAGAGATATAAGTCCTGTAAGAAAAAAAAAAGGCTGTTTTTCTGTTTACACATACCAATTACACTCATGGTTTGGGATTTAGAAGGTAATCATTATTTGTTCTTTTTGTTGTTGTTGTTAAGTATTATGACTTGAAATATCCAGTTGGATTATAAAACATTTCAGGACCTCAAAACCACTTTAAAAGTGCAAAACCTAATTCAGGATCTTGTTTTGTAGGACTTCTTCCATCTCCACCTCAGCCACACATTCCTCCTGTCATCCTGGAAGCTGGGACTCATGGGGCATCTCTAGTTCATTCCTCCCACTCCCTGGTCACAACATTCCAACCCTTAACATTCCTTGTTCCACTATCTGCACTATGATGCTTTAACCTTGGCAGACCCTGAACACTAGGACACATTGTACTAGGCTGGCTAGCACGCTAAGATCTCCTGAGTCTTGGAATTTCTGTTGTACCATCTAGAAAACCACTAATCCCAATGCCTGGACTAGTTGAAACCTTCTCCAATGCAACAGGAACTCTCCAACATTCCCAATGTCTCCAGCCTTTGGTTTGAGAAGACAATATCCCTTTTCTCCTTAGAGAGAAAAACAACCTAGCAGAAGGAAGCCATTCTACCTCCCTCCACTGAATGAACAAAAGCTATCTGCAGCCATTCTTGCACTTCTTTCAACAAACAATTACATATTGTCTGCCACATTCCAGGTACTGTGCTAAAAACTACAGCTATAGCTGTGAACAGGACAAAGTCTTTCCTCCTATGGAGATATCTACCAGTGAACATGTAAGATAATTCCAGAGTAGGAAAGGTGCTGAGAGGAATAAGAGAGAAGACCATGGATTAGGCAGTGACAGAGGATGATAATATTAGATGGCAACATAAGATACAGTGCCCATGGAAGAGTGTCTAAGGAGGTGGCATTTGAACTAATGACTCCAAAGACTAGACTCAGACATGGAAAGATTAAAAAAGGAAAGTAAAAACCTAGTTCTTGAAGAAAGGCAAATTTGTTCCATGCTTAAGAAACTAAGTTTAAAAACCAAGAAAACAAAAAACAATGCCCTGTCAGGCTGGAGCACAGTGAGCAAAGGGAGAATGGTATGAGACAGGGTCCCCCCTCATGCCAGAAGCGACAGCAGAGAAGTTGATCTGAATGCTGTTTTCCATTGAGGCTTTGTAACTCATGTTCTTTTACCTTCCCAAGAAACCTCACTACTGATTCATCACATCTGTCTCTATGTTGGTCTCCCTCTGATCTTGTCAAGCAGAACTTAAACAGACCTATAACATCAATATGTTAAAACACAATACTTCTTTCTCTTCCAGATTCAGTTTATTCAAACTCCAAAAAATATTTGTTTATATTTATTCCTTTTCTTCTCTCTCCAGTCACTCCTCATGTATGCTCCAGTCTGTTTTCATTACAATCCTTGACTTGAAAGGGCTTTCTCCACAGTCAAAACTCATCTCCATATCACTTCTATTCCCACCAACATTTGACCTTGATGTTCTTCTTGAACTATTCTCGCAGCTTGCTCTAAGGGATCCCACATGCTCCTGCTTTTCTTGTCATGGTCTGGCAGGTAGCTCTATCTCAATGATCTTTAAAAAACAAAAATTCTTTTTGTAGTTGTAGATGGACAGAATGCCTTTATTTTATTTATTTTTATATGGTGCTGACGATCAAACCCAGTGCCTCACTACACTAGGCAAGCACTTCACCACTGAGCTACAGTCCCAGCCTTTTCAATAATCTTTACAGACATGTCCTCCCCATCTCTCCTATTATCAGTGGTTCTCAAATGGTAGTGTGCATCAGGAACATCTGAAGACTTCTCGCTGGGCATGGTGCTGAGCCCTGTCCCCAATTTTGGATATAGTAGGTCTATTTGACACTTCCAATAGATTCCCAGGTGAGTCTCATGCCATTGGACTAGGGACTACACTTTAAGAACTACTGTATTAAATGTTCCAGCTCTTTTTGACTCAGTATTAGCTACCTCCTATTTTAATTTTCTGCTCTTTAAATTTCATGCATACCTCTAATTTCATTTATCAGCATTATTTTAATGACACCCAAGTTTGCATGTCTATCTCAAACCTCTTGTCTTAAGATCCAGAGCCAAATGGAGAAAAATCTCCACTTGCATGCCTCACAAGCTAGTCCCAACTCAATGTATACCCCAAACAAATCTGTAATAAAACTATTACTTTTCCAGGGACCTCAACCAAGGAAATTATGCCTTACCCATCCCATTATGGAAGTCACAATCTAGAAATCATCCTCAACATCTCCCTCTCACTTATCCCGCCATATCTGAAACTTTATTAATTCCTGCATATTTGACTTCCTATATCTCTTTCCATGAATTGTTCATGACTCTCCATGTACTTCATTACTATCCTGGTTTGAACTGCCATCCTCTTTCTTATGCCATAGACTATAGCAATCTTCTTGCCTTCTCCTAATCCATTCTTTATACTTTACCCTGAGGAATTACTTCACAAGGCTTATGATACCCCTGTGCCTGAATGTTAGTGGTTTCCCATTGTTTATGGGATAAAAAATTCTTGTGGCCTGCATGGTCTGGTGTCTGTCTTTGTGTCTCCATCTCATTTCACATCTTACCCCTTGCTTTCTGCCCTCCAAACTTCTTGCTGCATAAGTTTCTTAAAACATTATGCCCCTTTGGGTCAAGACTCTTGGCACATGCTTTCCTTACTAACAGGAGTTCTTGTGCATTCTTCTCCTAGAATTCCTAGCCCTTCCTCATATTCACTGATTACCCTTCCTGGTCAAGGTCATGTTCTGATATATGCTTTTTATAGTACCAGGGTCCTTTTCTTCAAAGCTGTATTCACAGTTTTCAAATATACATTTATATGAATGCTTCATTAAAATATGTCTCCCTTTAGTCTTTAAACTACATGAAGGAAGGGAAAGAGTTTGTATTATATTATCTCACTAGGACATCTCCAGGGCCTACCCAACATTGACATAAAAAAGGCCTTCAATAAATATATGTTGAATGAATAAATAAGTGAGATTGACTGTTTACTTTTTAAACAAGGAGTGTATCCCTGTTTTCCTAGAAAGCTTTGTTCTGAGCCTTGGGGGCCCTTCTTCACCATCAGAATTTCATTAGCCGATATCAGCATCTTGGTTATTGTTATGCAAAAGCTACTAAGTGTGTATCCCTGAAGGCTGTATTTTGCTTAGATTCTCCTAGGAACCATGAGTGTGTGCGCACAGGCTGTGGGTATTTAATATTAACTGACCTCCTACTGTGTTGCTCAGAAAGCAAGTTGTGATTTGCCACCACTTTAATTTTCTTAGTAATATTGTATCATGACTTTTGAATCCTCAATGGGTTCAAAGCAGCTGTTAGGGAATATAAGAAGTAAAATTTGATTGTGCATGGAAAATTGGCTTGCATATGAGACAAATAGCTTTAGTTTCTTTTCCCCATTTACTGTACTACAATTATCTGAAATCTGAATTTCATTGGATTGCAAGAAACTGCAGCAGCTTTAATTAATGCTTTTGCCACTGTTCCTATTGATTATTGCAAATGTCTGTATGTCTCTCCAAATGTTGCTTCCGAGGGTTCTGGAACTTCAAAGGACTCCACTGTTGGTGCTGCAAGAGAGCTCATTAAAGCTTGTATAATATACGACCCCTCTGCTCTTCCTTCTCCAGATTTAACATCAGCAGGTCCCATGCTGGTTTCAGATTCCATCCCTGCTCCCTGTTTGGAGAGTCTGTGCTTTTCTATGATTTACCTTTGTGTTTCTAGCGATCAACTCAAATTTCTTTCACAACCACATTGTTTAGGTGACACATGTTACAAACTTCCTGCATGTACTATACTCATAATACTGTTTTAAAATTAGCTAAGCCACATCATCAATTCCAAATAAAACTTCAGTGGGGTTTTGACCCTTATGTTTTGAAAAAGCAAAATCTGATACTGTTTTGAGAAATCTCTGCCTTTTTTTTTTTCTAGTTTATGCTGACTTGTTTAGGAAGAAATATATGAGAACTAGAAAATGCATTATTTAAATTTCCAGGTCATCTGTGGCAAGCATTTTTCAGTCTAATTAGGACCAATAGGTTGTGAAATGCCTAAAGCAAATCCATTAACATTTAACTGCTTCTCTTCTGGATCTTTGCTGCACTGACTGACAGAAGATACAATCACCACACATTTGAGGGGGGCTAATGACTTGATAATGCATTCGTTGTGTCAAATGTCAGATGTACCCTATGACTGTGAGAAGGAGAACTGCAAAGAAGAAGAAACAACAATTACAAATATGTTCCTCCCTCCTCTCACCATGGTAGTGTCACTAGCAAAGCAACCTGCAGTTCACATAGGTGGTGACAGAAGAGGGACCCTGCAGTACTGAGGCCTCCTTTGCTGTCTGGGTAGCAGTCATGCAGGGTCTTGTTCATCTGCTTCATGAGTGGGGATGCATGCCAGCACAAACTCTGTGTTGATCAGCAACATCCTCATCTTTGTCTGGCTAGGTGATCTCCATCACTGGGAAAGGAAAGGAAATGACTGCATTTATTCTCAGTGTTCCCAAGGGTCAGGTAAGGTGCTTTCATGCTGTGGTATATGGCAAGGTGGATGGCATTCAGTGAATGAATAGGCAACCTTTTAGAGGATTGGTGCTGCCTCTCACATGAATCAATGAGAGAGTCAATTGTTATAAGAACCAAGATAGATTACAGCAGAATAGAAGGTAAGAGGTAGAACCGCCTGGCTGCTCAGAGGCAAAGCTTCTCCCCCATCCCCTCTCCTTTTTATCTCGGAATTATTAGAACTTATTCTACTTAATCTTGGGTCATTTTTAAATTAGAAATTATGAAGCAATAACAATTATAAGCTCTAACCACAAAGTAATATGGCCAAATTTTTAACAAACACAATGTAGTTTTCTATTATATAAACACGTCTGTCCTCTTTAAGAAATGAAAGCTACTTGTTTATTTCAAGGATTCTATTGACTTATTTTGCAAAATTCTCACTTTCAAATAGCCTTCACAGCCTGTGACATCATCTTTTGAATATTGTCCAGAGTGGCAAACCCTCATTTCTTTGGAGATGTCTAATTTGGGAAAATAGACAAAAGTAATTCCGAGCTAAGTTCAATGATTAAAAAAAGTAGATGATCAACTGGATGATAAGATCTGGGCTCCAAAATGATGTGCAGTTATACAGTAGTGAACCTGATTTTCCCATGCCAGCTTCTTTATCTACCCACCCATCTTAGGAAGCAATAGGAATCCCAAAGTTCACAGCTCTTACCTAATAATATACCCCTACCTGCCTTCAGTTCCTTTGAGTTCAGCAATATTTACCCATTCTATCTCACCTTTACCCTATTCCAAACTTAGAGATCTTGGATCTGGAATTTAATTCTACCTCTGGTTCTTGGAACTGGGCAATGGGGTCCCCAGTGTTTGAACTACTATTTTTCCAAAGTGACTCTGACATAAAAATGTCCTCACTTTTGGAGGAATTGTGTTTCCTGACAAAGGACCTCCTAACCTACCTCGCTCCCTCTGAAAAATGAACTCTGACATGGCCCTGTGGCCCACATCCTGAGATTTCCATTATCGTGAAAACAATTCCAGAAGATGTGTTTCAGAGCCTTTTAAACCAATGGTATTACTACTGAAATAACTGTATAATAAGCATAAACTTTCCAATATGACTACTCATAAGCAGAATACTCCCTTGAATGAAAATATTCTGATATGAGTGCTTTGTTTTTGTTCTGACTTTTATTATAGAATTTTATAAACATTTTCCCAGTTTTAATAACATCAACTTTCTATTATTCTCATTTCATCAATCCCCATTCCAATTTTTTTCTGTAATATTTTAAAGCCAATTCTATACACCAATTCTAGAGATACATACTTCATTATTTTTCTCTAACTGATAAGAAATTTATTAAAACTATAATCAATATTCTGTAATTATGCCCATGTAATTTTTAAAATCTTCTTAATATTGTCTACATTCTAATCCATATTTAATTTTCCTAGTTTTCTCAGGTATAAAAAATCCTTTTTATACATGATTGAATTAGGATCAAAATTCTACACTTAATCTTGAACTATAAACATTTTTACTTTAAATAATAAAATACATAAAATTTCATACATATCAGAAATTAACTTTTATAGCTAAAGTATAAAGAGAGAGTTTTTGTTTATATTTATGTAAGAATTTCATGGTTGAATTGAGCATCAAATTCCATATGAAGTACTAAATTTTCTTCATCAGAAACTAAATAAAGGAATTAAGTTTTCCAGCCTCTCTTTCTCTCTCTCTCTCTCTCTTATATATATATATATATATATATATATATGAGAGAGATAATAATATAAATTAGTGTATATATTATATAATATATACACTAATATATATATAATATATATATAATATATACACTAATTTTTTTAGTTGTCAATGGACCTTTATTTTATTTATATGTGGTGCTGAGAATTGAACCCAGTGCCTCACACATGCTAGGCAAGTGTTCTACCACTGAGCCACAACCCCAGCCCCATCTCCAGACTTTTAAATGGAATGGACTTATGAGCTAATAGCCTTGACTTTAATGACCTCAAACTTCCCTTCTTTGACTTTTAACTTTAATTCCATAACAACAATAATTTATTATTTCTTTAATCAATTGATATAAAAAGTCTTTATCACTCTGTCTCATATTTTCAAAATGAGCTCTCAAAAGGAAAGTCTATTTTAATGATATATGGCTCTTCATTACATCATTTTTTCTATTCCTTTATTGCTACATAAATCTATAAATTCAATATACAACATATTTTTAAAAACTGAACATTTCAAATAAAATTGGTAGGCATGTTCCAAAGCAATATCCTAATGATAAAAATGTTCTTTAATTTATAAAAGTAAAATAAAATACAATTTATTGCTATTAACTTTATTTTTAGAAGGTACACATTTATGCTGTCTTCTTAAATCTCCAATTTGTGTAGCCCTACTCCTGGGTTTTTATGTTACATCCATTCTTTTTTCTATTTAATGTGCTTTCTTTTTAATAGCACAAATAAATATGAAAATAGATTCAGAAAAAATGTGCAATAAAAATTTATAGCTGGGAAATTTTTAATTTTAAACCTTTAAAAAATGGTTCTGGTTTAAAAACTAGCACTTATTTATCCACATAGTTCAGTATATTAAAAATCATAGCTGCAATTTGCAAATTCATTATTGAATCATTTTAAAGCTTGTATATAAAATACATAAGCAGAGCCCAAAAGTAACAGGCTAATAGCTTTGCTTCAGATGGAATTGATTCTATGTTCAAGCTATTCTCCATGGGGGGAAAATTGAAGAATTTAATCGAGCATTTGGAATAGCAAAAGAGAAATTTAATGTATTTAGGAGTAAACTGACGCAAATAACATTCCAAACATTAGCATCTATTTGTGCAATAAGCAGTCTCTTATTGAGCTCCCATGCCTTACTGTCTTAAGGTAAACATCTTTGGCTTTAAGAGACACTTGAACTTGGTTTAGAAGGTATTCCAATCTGGTAACTGCTCATGCAAGACCCAATTCTTTAGCTCACATTCCCCTTTGTATACCCCACTGACATAAATATTAAAGTTTTAGATATAAAAATCCCCTATCCCCATTGTTTTTGAAACTTAGGAAATAAAGCGTGATCATCATCACTCTAATAATTATGTGTGTGTGTGTGTGTGTGTGTGAGAGAGAGAGAGAGAGAGTGAGAGAGAAGGTTGTACACTTGCGCCCATTACACACACACACACACACACACACACAAAGCAGTTACAACTGAGATTGCAAAATCTTATAGTAGTAAGAAACCTTTATAAGACTATCCACCAATTATTCTACTGATTTCTTCTTTTCATATTATAAACCACTAAATCATTCTGCTAAGAAGCTGTAATAATCACTTTCCTAGGGAAAAAAATCCATCCTTTGGTGGTAATGGAAGCAATTCAATAAATGAATGTATATTAATTAATATTTAATAGCTGGCATTAAAATTTCTGCTTAAGATCTAAGTGAAAAAACTGTAAGGAAAAACCATTGAGAATTTCTTCAATTACAATCAAAACTACCTCCTAAATATGCCTAGCAATAATTCAATTTCCTTCCTTTCTCCTGAAAATTCTGTCAAAAAAAAAATGTGGTATTCAATTTGTGTTTTAGTGCATGTGGGAGATTGATTCTCACAGAAATCTCAGGGTAATTCCCTTTGTAAACCAAAAAAGAAAAAAAAGTCCTCTGTAGTGTGAATAATGATCTGTGAGATTGCCTTGTGAGCTGCAGGCTTGGTAGCACAGGTTCTCCTAAAAGAAGGCTATACTTTGAGTCCTCTACATTGTCTGCAGATAGATAATGAATTCTGCAGATTATTTAGAACAGCTGGCCAACTGTGACTTCCCACCTGAGGCCTCAGTGGGTTCCTGGGTGAGAACAGCCTGGAAAAGCAGCAACTGAGACAGTAATTGAAGAATCAGAGAAATGAATGGCCTCGATTTTCTAAGCATATACCTTAAGCCTTCCCAAAGGTAAACATGATTTACTCTTACAGTGTGTGTTGTTTTGAAGAATCTGGGCTAATCTGCCCTTTTCCACAACTCTTTCAATTAATGTTGACAAAAGAGAGTAAAGCACTGTGTCCCATGACACAGTTTTTTCATTAGTTCAGTTATTTATTAGGCACTAAGCATTCAAAGTGTAATATTGAACTTTAACTTCTTAATATCCTAGAAGTTACAGAAGTTAAAAGATGTTTATGGATTATTATGTATAATTGCTTGTAGAATACAATAAAGATAAAAACTAATTGATTTTTAACACTAGAAATCAGGTTTTTTTTGGGGAAAGGAGTACCAGGGATTGAACTAGGGGCACTCAACCACGGAGCCACATCCCCGGCCCTATTTTTTTGTATTTTATTCAGAGACAGAGTCTCACTGATTAGTTTAACACCTCACTTTTGTTAAGGCTGGCTTTGAATTCATGATCCTTCTGCCTCCACCTCCCAAACCAGTGGGATTACAGGCGTGTACAACCATGTCCAGCAGTTTGTTTTTGTTTTTTAAATAAAATCAATCATATTCTTCAGAAAATCTATAAAATAGTCCACCCTACAAAATAAAATAATCTCTAGCAAAGATACAAAATAACAATATAAATTTATTCTCTTTGTTTAATACCGAGATTTGGATAGAACATGTCATTTTCCCAAGTGTATTAAAGATTGTTTCATTGTTTTTATTTCTTAAAATACATAGAAAAGGGACCTAAACATAGAAGGGACTTAGATATTACATTTGTACTTATAATATTTCTCAACCAAGAATATAGTTTTACAGAATGGCCTAAAACCTTCACCACTCATCCAACTTCTTCACCACATATTCCTTTCTAAGAACAAAAATATTAAAATAACTAGTTACTATCACCCAGGGATGGTGACACATGCCTTTAGTTCCAGCTACCCAGGAGATTGAGACAGGAAGATCAAAAGTTTGGGACCAGCTTGGGAAACATAGCAAGGCCCTGTCTCAAAATAAAAATAAATAAAAAGAACTAGGGATGTAGCTCAGTGGTAGAGTGCCCCTGGGTTCAATCCCCAGAGCTAGCTAGCTGAATGAATGGTTATTGTCCTTTGACACTTTCTCAACTCCTATTGTTATACTCTGAATGAGGGCTATTTACAGTTAACAGACTGTTATGTCCATAAGACATTAAAATATTTTTTGAAGTTATATATTTTAAGGATAACATAGGAATAACCATGCTACATGTATTTATACAAATTTCCTAACCCTACTAAATTTAAATTACATTAAATATCATCAGTAGAATACTGAAAACCAATTACCACCTAGAAAAGAAAATCTTAACTGTGGAATCATGAAGCTATGATTAAGTAGGGCATAATAGACAAAATGGCTTTTGTTTTTATTGTTCAATGAAGCAAAACTCACAAATGATGATGAGAATATCCTAAAGAAAACTCCCCTCAGTGAAAGGCCATTTTTCTTTTAGCTGGTCTCACTTCTCTCCCTCTGCTGACAGATGGCCAGGCTGCAGGCCTTCCTGGTGGGCTGGCACCAGTCTTCACCAACATTTAAAAAGAGACAATATTATTTTGACTATAAAAACACCAGAATACTTACTTTTTCCTATACATAAAAATATGAGAATAAAAAAATACATGCAGAAATACATAGGAGCTGACTGTTCCTATATATACCATAAAAGCTATATTCTTAGAGGTGCTATTCTAGGCAGTCCACCAAGCCCGTGCCACTTGCTGTTCCACTGAAGTGCATAGGAATCAGATACAGGCTGTTTCCACAAATGGACCTCAACGTGACAAGGCTCAAAGCCATCAAGTTAGAGCAGGGCATTACCCACAAACCCCAGGATCATGCAGCTCGAATGTTACATCCTAAACTTATGAATAAGCTTTTTAACTTTCTAGGACTCCATGAAAGCAATATTCTTCCATGAGGTCTCAAGATGTGGTCTTGCGTATATGGGAGTGACTTGGCTCTCAAATTCGGCTCAAGAAAAACATAAATTGAATGCCTACTTAGGAGAAAGGAGAAGGGTATAATCTATGATGTCATACAAACCATCTTTTCCTGCAAATGTTCCATGTGATAATTGTATGTGAAGGTGCCATTTTAAAATGTTTTTATAAGTCAGAACTCTGCTGCATCCAATGGAGGTACGTTCTCTTTACAAGTTAATTTATTCCCGGCTGGTGCCTTTTCCAACTAAGACAGCTCTTTACAGTAATGTGAAACTTAGTGGTGCTATAGGCAAGGGCAATGGAACCAGACTGAAAAACCCAATTAGTGGCCTGCCCTTGCTACACCAATAGAAAAAGGCAGGTCAGCCATCCTGCAAGTAGTTACATGACACTCTCTACCTTCTGTCTTTCCTCTGGTTCAGAAACACAAAGTTTATACCCAGAAGAAAACTTAATGGCTATCTTTCTATCATATAGGTAAATAAAGGAAACCAAAGTGTTTTTGTTCTTCCTCTTGGATATCTTATCTCATATCCGAAAGGAAATTGCAAATACCAAAATACAGAAAGCTGTGGGTGGGTAGGGATCAGATATGGATATAATCTTGGTAATCAAAAGATTGCTCAAAATTGAGAAGCCAAGAATGTTAATAAAACAAAGGAGTACTAAAACTAGTTTACTAGTTTAACTTCATAGGTAAATATCATAAAAAATGTGGTTACAAAACAGTCTGAGTATCAATAATAGTACTTTAAAGAAGATCTATACCATGAAAAAAATTGTATAAGGATAATTTGTATCTAAAACCCTAAACATATACAAAAATATAAGAGTGAGAGCCACTACTCGGGTCCCAAAACCTGGAGACATCCTTGGAGCCTCTTTTATTTCTTCACTCCCAATATGTAACTCATCAGCAAATCCTGCTTCTTACACACCTTCAAAATATACCCAGCCAAGCACGGTGCCACACGCCTGTAATCCCAGCAGCTCAGGAGGCTGAGGCAGGAGGATCGCCAGTTCAAAGCCAACCTTAGCAAAAGCGAGATGCTAAGCAACTCAGTGAGACCCTGTCTCTAAATAAAATACAAAATAGGGCTGGGGATGTGGCTCAGTGATCGAGTGACCCCCTGATTCAATCCCTGGTACCCCCTCATATCATGTATGTATGTGTGTGTGTATGTGTGTATATATGTGTGTGTGTGTGTGTGTGTGTGTGTGTGTGTGTATCACTCATACCCTGCTCACTCCTTACCCTCCCCGCCTAGAAACTTGCTCTCACTTGGGTTACTGCAGGAAACCTGCTCCATCTCCCCACCTCCTACCTGCCTGCTTTTTACTGTCTCTTTTCAATACAGCAGTCAGTGTGATTCTTTTGGAAACCTTAGTTAGATGTGGACAGCTTTTTCCACATCTTCAGATTGTTTTCCATGCTAGAGTAAAAGTTGAAGCCCTACAGTGGCCACAGGACCCTGTAAAAGTTGACTCCTACTCACATCTTCAGCCTTGGTCACTACACTCCACGCATTCACTGTGTGCCTTGACCATGCCAGGGCCACTACAGATGAATGTCCTTGTACAGAATGGACCTCTGCCCGGAACACCCTTCCTAGGTAGCCATACAGCTCTCTCCCAAAGCCACTAAGTCCTGTTTGAGGGGCTCATCACATGATCCCTACGAAATCTTCAAAGATAAGCAGAATACAACTCGCCCAAGAACACAGTGTTCCTAGTCACCCTCTCAACTCCTTCAGGTCTCTGCTTAAAAGTCACCTCCTTGTGAAAGCATCCTATCCGAGCACCATCCCATTTAAAACTGTAACCCTTCTCCAGAAATCCCCATTGCCTTCTCTACCTTATTTTTCTCCATAGTGATTATCACTAATTGACATCATGCAATATTTTATTTAACATAAAACATCATTAATTATAATGCTCACCATTTAAAAAACAATCCTCTGAAAAAGACAGCCTGTTAAACTATGGTGTATCCTCAGTTGTGAGAGGGATCTTGATTTCAAAGGTGTTAAATTATGGGGAAAAAAAACCAAGTATTTCTTTGAATCAATGACATGTCATCATTTATTTATTTATTGTTCATTACCTCTTTTTTTCATAAGTTCCAAGAAGGCAAAGGTTTTGTCTTTATTTTTTATAACTTTAATAATGTGTAGAGAAACATAATAGGTGTTCAACAAATATTTTTTTATTAAATGCACAACAACAAGTAAAAGCAAGAATTTAAATTCTTCATTTTATATGGGGAAATTTTTAAAGATATATTACTTTTTTTGGGGGGGGGTACTGGGGATTGAACTCAGGGGCACTTGACCACTGAGCCACATCTCCAGCCCTATTTTGTATTTTATTTAGAGACAGGATCTGAATTGCTTAGCACCTCACTTTGGCTGAGGCTGGCTTTGAACTTACAATCCTCCTATCTCAGCCTCCCAAGCTGCTGGAATTACAGGCCTGCAGATATATTACTTTTGAAATTTATAATTGGTCAAAGATATGTTAATTTTTAGGTAAAATACCATGTAATTTGAACTCTAAGGATTAAAAGGTATAGCACTCAATAAAGACATGAAAATCATGAATCATTTTTTCCACATTTTATTGGTACATTAAAATTATACATAATAGTGGGATTTGCTCTTATATATTCATACAGACATACAATATGACAGTATAATTTGGTCAATAATGTTCTCTAGTATTTCTCTTTTCCCTTCCCTCCTCCCTCCCCCAGTCCCTTTCCTCTATTCTACTGGTCTTCCTTCAATTTTCCTGAAAGCTCCCTGCACCTCCTGCATATGTTTCTTTTCCTTCTTTCTCTCTACCTTCAACTTATGAGAGAAAACAGAGGACACTTGACTTTCTGAGTTTGGCTTATTTTGGTTAAAAATGCTCTCAAGGTCCATTCACTTTCCTGCAAAATGGCACAATGTCATTCTCCTTTATGACTGAGAAAAACTCCATTGTGTATATATGTCACATTTTCTTTATCCTTTCATCCATTGACAGATGCCTAGGCTGGTCTCATAAGTTGGCTATTGTGAACTGTGTCCCCAAAAACATAGGCATACATGTATCACTTTAGTATAATGACTTTAATTTTTTTTTCAGGTGATTTTTACTTTTCCCTTTAATATTATATACTGATCAAATTTTCTACAATGAACATATATACTGTGACACATCTGAAAATATTTTTTAAAAACTGTATTCCCTTCTTTCCAAAGAATCATTTTGGGGAGAGGAGTATTTTTATTTTTTTATTTGTTCTTTTTTAGAAACACATGAAAACATATTTTGACACTTATACAAACATGGAATATATCTTAATTTAAATAGAATTCCAATCTTATGGTTGTACTTGATGTTGAGATTCAAGAAAGCCTACAGAATGGGAGAAAAAAAATTGCCACCTGCAGCCCAGATAGAGCAACAATCTCCAGAATATATAATGTACTCAAAAAACTTAACACCAAAAAACCAAATAACCCAATAAATAAATGGGCAAAGGAACTGAAGAGACACTTCACAGAAGAAATATGAATGGTCAACAAATATATGAAAAATGTTCAACATCCCTAGCAATTAGAGAAATACAAATTAAAACTACATAGAGACTTCATCTCACTCCAGTGAGAATGGCGATTATCAATAATACAAGTAGCAATAAATGTTGGTGAGGATGTGGGGAAAAGGTACATGCATACATTACTAGGGCTGCAAATTGGTGGAATTACTCTGAAAAGCAGTATGGAGATTCCTCAAAAAACTAGCAATGGAACTACCATTTGACCTGGTTATACCATTCCTTGGTGTATATCCAAAATCAGCATACTACAGTGATGCAGCCATGTCAATGTTTATAGAAGCTCAGTTCACAATAACTATGCTATGGAACAAAACCAAGGTGCCCTTCAACACATGAACAGATAAAGAAAATATAATGTATATAAACAATGGAATATTACTTGGTCTTAAAAAATAATGACTTTATGACATTTGCCAGTAAATGGATGGCTCTGGAGACTATCATGCTAAGTGAAGCAAGCCAATCCCCAAAAACCAAAGATTGAATATTCTCTTTGATATATGAATGCTAACACACAACAAGGAAAGGGGAGAATAGAAGTTCAGTGGATTAGACAAAGGAGAATGAAGGGAAGGTAGGGAGTATAGGAATAGAAAAGAGTAGAATGAATCTGACACAATTTTAAAATTCTTTAGGATAAATACTGAGGAGTAGTTTAACTGGGTCTTATGGTAGTTTCATTTCTAGTCTTTTGAGGAACCTCCATAGTGATTTCCGTAGTGGTTGTACTAATTTACAATTCCACCAACAGTGTAAAAGTGTTTCTCTTTTTCCCTCTTGCTCTCCAGCATTTATTACTGTTTCTAGACTTAATGGCTAACTTTCTGACTGGAGTGAGATGAAATCTGTTTTGGAAAATCACAAATCTTAAAAGGCTGCATGCTTTGGTTACACACACACACACACACACAGGTTGAAATTAAAGGAGAAAAAGACAAAAAAATACAATCAGTGAGGATGATTTTAGTAAACCTTTTTCTGCCTTTGACAAATTTAAAAAGACAGATAATAACATGTGGAAAATAAATATTACAATTAACTAGACTGAACAAAAGACACATGTAAATTAGTCATAAAAATTTTTATTTTCGAACATCAAGAGAGTGTTTATGAAGAATGCTCAGATTCGGATTCCCAAAATAGGATCAAATAGTCAAACTGTAGTTTAAATACAAAAGTCAGAAAACAAATGATAGGCAATAATAACAACAAAGAGAAATTGCGAACAATGTCAGGTATGCTATGGTTTAGACGTGAGGAGTCCCCCAAAAGCTCAGGTGGGAAATAATGCAAGGATTTTCAGAAGTAAAATGATTAGATTATGATGTCTGATCTAATTAGTGGATTAATCACTGATATGGATTCACTGGGTGGTAACTGTAGGTAGGTCAGCTATGGCTGGAGAAGGTAGGTCCCTGGGGGCATGCCTTTGAGATTTATACTTTGCTCCTGGTGAGTGGAGCTCTCTCTGCTTCCTCATTGCCAGGTTCTCAGCTGCTTTCGCCTACCATGCCCTTCTGCCATAAGGCTCTGCCTCACCTTGGGCCTAAAGCTGTGGTCAGCCAACCATGGACTGAACCTCTGTAACATGAGCCAAAATACTCTTTCTTCCTCAAATTATTCTTGTGAGACATATTAGAGAAGCACAAAGCTGACTAAAATAAGGTAATACTACATATAAATAGTGTAAACTTCTATAATAAAAAAATTTTAAGTCTTTCCCAATTCCATAATTGGTAGGTAACTTGTCCCTTTTTTCATTTTCCGTAAGAATAGGTTTTATGATTCCTTGTTGTTATTTTTTTTAATCTTTTGTGACACAAACTGTGTTCCAATTAATTTGGAGAGGAAGTTATTAACTAAAAAGGCAGATATCACATTTGAATTACATGCTGACTAAAAAGAGCCAATTTATGTTGACAAAATGACATCCAAAACAGAAAGACATACACAGTTTACAAATAAAAATATAGGCTTAAAAAAATAACCACATAAACAAAAAGACATAGTAACAAGAATCACAATGAAACAAAACCATGGAAATCAGAACTTAAAAATAAAAGCAGAATTAAATATTCAAATACAGCCAAACAATGGAATAAAAATTGCTCTAAGAATTAATTTTTGAATCAAAAGAAGGAAGCAGATAAATTTCTGTTAAATATAAAGTAAAAAAGAGAAAATAAAGGATCAGATATAGACGGGAAATAGAAGTCTAAAAAGACTAGGCAGCCGAAAGGCCGGTAGCAAACTGAACTCATGTTGTCACTATGGCTGACCTTGCATCTTCTCTTGACCTTGAACCTGGTGGATGAAGGTTTCAGCAGCCACCAGAGCAACTACAGGAAATAATCAAGGCCTTGCAGTCTGTCTGCAAGGGAGTTGCCCCTGGGGTCATATCACAAATCTGGGAAGACTGATTTTGCATAGATGTGTAATCTCAGAAAACTCAAAGCAACCAAATAACAAAAATGACCCCAAAATGATAAAAGGCTGAGCTACCTAACAGAGGTAAATTCTAATCCCATGTGGAAGATGGCTTGCTCACAGAAATCCCACACAGGAAGTCCCTGTAATGGTGACCTCACAGTCTATACTTGCATAATGTGAAAACAAGACTCTGCTGAATAAGGGTCAACAGCACAGCACAGAATTAGACTGTCAAGAATTTCAGAATTACTGGGTGTAAAATATAAAATATTTGTTTAAAATAGGTGAGAAATAAAATATGGTAGTAAAAACACAAAGAATAAAAGACCACTTTATTTTCTAACATCATAATAGTTTAGACACTGAGTGATTCACTGATTGAAACAACTAAAATCTGGATATAATATAAAGAAAATATTTTAGTAGATTAGCACAACAGTACAAAAGCAAAATCTCTGGGTCCTTGAAACTCATTGAACATTGTAATCCTAAAAGTGAGACCAAAGCTATCTACATAACCCCAAGTATTTCAGCATTTTCTCTGGAGATCTTGCAATTTCACTGCAGTTCAACATAAGACTCTCAGAGAAGAGAAAGTGGAGTCTTGGACCTACCTGAGTCAGGAAACGAATAAGGGATCCTTAGGTGAACTTTGACCCCATAAGCTATCCCTCAGTATAGTAATGAATTAAAAACAAGCCCAAATAGCGTGTATTATTTTTATATCTTTCTTTATAGATTTTTCTTATTTTTTAAAATATTTTTTAATTGGTGTCAATGGAGGTTTATTTTATTTGTTTATTTATATGCTGTGCTGAGAATTGAATCCAGTGCCTCACACATGCAAGGCAAATGCTCCACCACTGAGCTACAACCCCAGTCACAGATTTTTCTTACATTTTAGCTTTCAAATTTTCTAAGTGAAATGCATTCTTTTATAATTTAGAAAAATATCGAAAGTAATAAAGTTGTCAGAGTTTTGAGGAAGGAGAAATAAAGTAGACATTGATAGTTAGTCACTGGATGTCACTTTTCTCCCTTCTGTTGGCTTCGGGCCCTCAGGTGTGCTGTTCCTCCACTCTTAATCAAGTGGTTTGGATGGAGCTGACTTCTGTCCCAAGTGTTCAGGGTATCACATTCCCTTGGCCACAGAGACGAGCACCAATCAGAACCAATTCAAGGTGTATCTCAAGACTTTGTCTGGGGTAACAGATAGATACTAACATTTGCTGAGAGAATAGGGTACAACCCTGGGGTCACTAAAAAAAAAAAAGTCATCTTGCATGACAAGGAGAAGGGCCTCCCGAAAATGGAGCCAATAAAAAGTAAAGAAGAACTAAGATGGAGAAAGAGAAGATTCAGCATCATTTGAGCTGCTAGATCCAGTTCTGTCTAAACAAGGACATATCTGGACAGCAATGATGTGTGTGTCAAAAATTTCTCCTGAATTCCTTAAAACAGGGTGAGCTGTATTTCCTGTCACAGGGCAGATAAACAGCTGATACACATGAAGATGGCCATGCCGTCTGTTTCTGGGATATCCTCACGGTGCCCATCCTGGCAATCATTCCATTTGGTTGCTGCCACATCATTCTGATTGCTAAATTTTTATAGTATTATATTTGCTTTTAATCAAGAGTTGAAATAATAAAGTATAATTTATAAATATAAATATATCAAAAATAAGTGTGATGTTTTATTGACAAAAAGAGACTGAGCAGGGCATAAGTCATTCACAAAAATATAGTTCGACCAAAGGTCTTTTACTTTCAGGATATAAAAAACATAAGCCACCTTCTCAGCCTGAGAAAAACATTTTCCTTCGTAGAATATGTTTCCTCTTATGTTAAATGGATATTAAAAATGACTTAATTGGTATGGGGATATAGTTGAGTGGTAGAGCACTCACCTTGCATGTGTGAGGCCCTGGGTCCAATTCCCAGCATCGAGATAAATAAAAACTTTGCCTATCTTATATCATCATGATTATTAAATGGGATACTACTACAAAACAATTTCATATAAACCATTCTAGCACTAAAGATACATGAATTCTTCATAAATTTAAAGTATAATTACTCCATATAATTCTTATATCTGATGTTTAGATTATTTGGATTGACTGTGTATTAAATGTATACTATCAACTCTATTTTCGTTTTAAACACATAGTACTTTGTAATTATAAATCATAATATAGCATTTCAATGCTTACATTGTACTTAAAATTATTTTTATTGTACTTTCCATTATACATTTTCTTAGTTTTCTATTATCTTGTCATTTCTCCCTGTAATGAGCAGAAAATTATAAAGTTTACTTCTACCACCATCTCCTATTTAAAAACATCCAAATCCTCTGAGCCACAATATGTTTTAATGTTGTCACACTAGACAATCTTGATACCCAGAAATAATAACAACTTTTCAAATTTTAATTAAAAGGTATTGCAGGAGCTATCCATCTATAAAATATTTTTCACTTTATAACATGGACATCCCTCCATGTTATTGTTACTACAAGGGCATCTCCAAGTCCTATAATAGCCTAGATTACTTACTGCTTTGGAAGTAAGATGTCCCCCCAAATCTCATATGTTAATGCAGGAATGTTAAGGGGTAACCTACTCAAAGGATTAATTCATTTGATAAATTAATAATAATTTGAATGGACTAACTGGGTAAAAACTGTAGACAGGCAGGATGTGGGAACAGGAAGTAAGAGTCATTTGGGGCATAACTTTGGGGTCTATATTTCATCCCTGGTACCTCTCTTGGTTTCTCTCTCTCTCTCTCTCTCTCTCTCTCTCTCTCTCTCTCTCTCTCCCTCCCTCCCTCCCTCCCCTGGTCACCATGAGTTGAACAGCTTTCCTCCCCCATGTCCCTTCTGCCATGATGTTCTGCCTCACTTCAGAATATAGTTGGCAGACCATGGAATAAACTTCTGAAACCATAGCCTGAAACAATATTTTTCTCCTCTAAGTCATTTTTTGTCAGGTATTGTTGTCACATCAATGAAAAACAGACTAATAAATTACCATCACTGTTCTCCATGTAACTCAGAGCCTATCACCTTTTAAGAAATGGATGAGGTTTCATGTCCAAGTTTCAATCCCACTAGACTGAGAATGAAGAGACCAATATTTCTTTAGCCTACCTTATCTATGAAGGCACTTATGATTCCTTTTGCTTTACCTAGTATTAAAATGAAATAGAATCTAAACACCTGTAACTGTCATGTTTTATTTTGAATAAGTAGGTTAAGTATAGTAGCAATGAAATTTGCTGGTAGAAAAAGTTTCGGTTCTGCAGGACTAGATTTTTCAATCACAGTTGAATGAATTACCATGTCTTTCAAATATAATGTTAATTTGAGCTTCATTTGTCCATTTGGGCATTATTGGAAAGCATTCTACTAATGCAGCAAAATTTAGTTATGCTTTGAGCCAGAAACCATTAATGACTATTTTAGGAGGCTCCCAGGGACATCTAGATATAAGTTGATACCTATCTTATTCAATGTTTCTGTTGACTCATTTTCCTGAACAATTTGGTGAAATAAATGACTTGTCAATTCTATTTCAAATTTAATATGTCTCTAGGGAAGTCCCTGGATGGTAAGGACTGCTGGCCAACTACATGAAAGACTTTTATATGGGCTATAATTTGTTAATGAAAGCTTTCTTAGGCAAATTGATCTTGAATCCTTTTCATATTTTTGAAGTATCATTGACATTAGTGTTAATGTTTCTTTAAAGTTTCTACGTCAAATATAAAATCTACTTAGGGCATAGGAGTAAAAAACTAGATTATGTAAGGAGGAACTTGGCTCAGTGACTGATTAGCTATTAGTCGGAGAGGTGTACTGGCACTACTAACTCCTCATTTCATTTCTTGAAGTATTCTTGGAAAACTGGTGATATATTTTTAAAAATTTATAGACAGCTGAACCTAAAACAGAAAAATTAATCTATGGATTGATCAACCAATACAAATACTAAAATATAATAAATCATCAACTAATTATATATATTTGATCAAGTGGATCAGTTGGAAGTAAGTTTTCACATTTTCCCTTTTCTTTTGCTTCTAGCAAGATTTGACTCAGTAGTTCAAGAAATGGTACCACAAGTTAAAAATATATATATTTTAAACAAACTCTGGGATATTCTCTGACAGGACAAATGGGGGTGGGGCAGAAGGAGAGAGAGAGGAAGTCTGAATTTTAATGACGTTAAAGTTTATTGTACTTTAAAATCCTTAAGAAATATTTGGCTTTATAAATATTATTCCTACATCTGGTCTAGAAGTTAGAATCACTCTGTCATTCACTGTATAGACTTGGATAACTCATTTAACTTATTTGAGCTCCCATTTTCTCATCTGTCATTTGAGGAATTTGAATAAGATATTCCCTTCACACTGCTGTGGTGCACACCTGTAATCCCAGGAATTCGGGAGGTTTGAGACAGAAGGATTGCAAGTTCAAGGCCAGCCCAGACAATTTAAAGAGACTCTTTTTCAAAAAAAAAAAAAAAGGTCTTGGGGTATGGCTTCGTGGTAGTGTGCACCTGGATTCAATCTCCAGTACTGCAAATACATACATATATAAATAGAAAAAAAAGATGTTCCCTTTCAGCTGTAAATAGAGGTAGCTGATGCTACTAAGTATTGATTACTATCCAAGTTCAAATGAGCCCTCAATGCTACTCAATAATCCTGTTTGCATCTCTTGGTACATTCTTTAGAAAAGTTGTCCCAGGACTTCACCTGGGTTTTCAGTCCTCATTCTACCCTACCATCCACATTCAACAAATGCAGATCCAAACAAATGAATTCTTCAAGTAGATATAGGACTGCTACTAGCTGGTTTGTAGGAAACAAGCAGTGTGATATGTTACCTTTCAAGATACTTTTGGGAGAGCCACCTCACGCACACTGGTGATGAGCAATGACATTTGGAATACAATGCTTTTTCTACATTTTGATTAATCTATCATTTTTTTACATGCTTCAGTTTGAAGATCAAAAGTTGGAAAACTGCATAAATGCTACAAAAAAACCCCACCACTCTTTTACTGTACCCATTATGTTAAATAAATTCTGCCCCTTTATTTTGCTTTAGTAAGAAACTGCTAAATGACCTAACTGTTAACATTAAATGGTCGGTCCTGACTGTAGGGCCATTTCACAGTAACAGTGAAATAGAATATGTTAAAATTAGAATAAGCTTAAAAAAGAATTATACACTCTGACCAAGGTGGGAAAATTAGCTGAAATATCTGCCAAGGGAAAGTGGAAAGTTCTAAGATACCAGATGTCTCTGTTGGTTCCAAATTTGGAATTCTCTGTTGCCTTTTAAATCTTCCTTCAGAAGTATCAAACCTTACAATGCATGTGGTTTGGCATATGGGCTGTTATTTTGCATTTCTAGACTCTGAGTCTGCCTTTTCAATCAGTATCTAAGCTATTTTATTCAGTTCTGTGCTACCTTGGGATAGATGGCTTTCAAGAAAATGAAGCAAAGATAACGACTTCTTATCTCCACCTTAATTTCACTGTAAAGATTTGCCAGGCAAGACTGAGAGCACAGGAAAGCACAAATGCTATCATTCTTGTCCTTTAGGAGGTCTTACCCAGTGTTTCTCCTTTGTGCAGGAATAGAGAATACAGGTGCCACCCGCCATATTAAAAGAGCCTTCATTTTTTATATTAATTTTTCATCAAGGGCAATTTGGACTCCTCCTCTATACTCATATTTTTCTCTTCAACCCCAGCCACTTCCTGAACCTCCCTTATGAGATCCAAGAAAGACATCTGCATTTGACTTGAGGTGATAAAGATAATGGGACAATGCATTACGAAAGATAATTATTTTTTAGCAATGATAGTTAAATTGAAGATGACTAAATGATGATAAAAGAACAATTAAAATCCAAATAAGAAAGACTTCTAACATTTAAAAAAAAAAGGTGAAAGGAGCACTCAATTTCAAAAGTGAAACTCTCATTTTAATTTAGATCCCATTTTTCTTCAACTTGGGTTGCAGGAATATTCAAGATTGTGCACTAGATGGAATACATTTTGTTGGTGGCAAATTACTGATTTGTAAACATCACAGAGCACCCTTGAACATGAATACTGTACTAGTTTATTATTTTCAGTTGCTTTTAAATCAATTGTTAAAATGTACATAAAATCTAAATGGACAGTTTTATACCTTCCAATCTACAAACAATGTGAAATATCTAAAATATACCCCTTTCTTGTTTGTGAAGAAACTATTACACACAATTGAGCTCAAAATTGCTTTTTTAAAAATAAACAGGTTAAAATAGTACTTCAAAAATAATGACAAACTTCTTTGAAAAACTGACTTTTATAATGAAAAATCAATTTGGGCAGAACCATTTCGCATATTATCAAACATTTATGGGAAAGGTGGAAAAGCCAGGAGAGTGTTAAACAGTAGAAACAAGAGAACTTAGATGCCCTGCATCACAGACCATGACCTGACAGAGGCTTCTAGACTGGAAACAAGAGAAGAAAACCAACAGCCTTCTCTCCTTTACAGTCTGGGCCCCGAGAGAAACAGCCAGAGGGGTGGGAGAAAAGCAAAATCAAAGTCTGAAGCTGGGACCTCTTTAGCTTAAAATAAAAAGCAGCTGAGAAAGCGCAGAAATATGAGGTTGTGAATCATATGTGAGAGGTTATGAAAGGTAAATTAGACCTCGTCCTGAGAAGCAATGTGCCTTTCTCTAGGAATCAATAGTCAGGAGGATTCCTGACTAAGAACTAGAACCCAAGGTGAGGTGAGATCTGAAGTGTCCTACTGCTGAGTCACAGAAAAATGAGGGAGACAAGATGTCCCAATCCTGGACAAGAGGCACAATTTAATGGCACAACAGCATTGTGCCTTTCTTCCTTGACAAGGGAAACACAACGTTACTGAGGGTAGTGGGGGGTGGGTATCCAAGTGCCCAGCCCTGGAGATGACTTCCAGTTTGTCCAATCCAATCACAGCACTACCGTTCTCCTTTGCCAATATTCCTTGTAGCTGTGGGGGTTGGTGACCTGTTCTTTTCAAGGAGTCAGAAACACATATTTTATCAGAATCTTCTGGGAGAGACTTACCCTCCTGACAACAGAAAAGTTCTTTTCCTCCAACCTGTTCTCTGAATCCATGCTTTCTCAGCATCTGTCTTGTGGCTGAAGGAGCCAATCACCACCAAGCTGAAGATGACAGAGCAGAGAGAAAAGTTCTGGTTCCTTGATGTGGACTCTTCCACAGCAAATCTGGAACCACCTACGCCTAGATCTCACTGTGAGCAAACTGAAGACCTTTATGTTTAAAGTTTCTGTGAATCAAGAACTGTGCTACTTGCTGGTGAATGAATCCTAAATGATACAGAGGATTTGATGATAAAATTAAGAGGACCCTTCCCTTGATTCACAGAGCTCTACGGCCCACTTTTCAATGGCTGCCATTGAGAAGGGAGAGGAGAATAAGAGGCAAAGTTCTGAATCCACATTCAGAAGCCCATCTCTGTGCTATTTCTACCTTTGGTATTGAAGTTCCCCAGGATCAAGTGTGACAGGGCACATGTTCTTCATTAATAGAAGCAATACCATAATTTTTTTTTCTTTTTTAAAAAAACCCAGTGGTAAAACTGTCAACTCACTCTTCAATCAGTTCTGTGTCTTGCCTGTGACATTTTGTTTCATTTGGCCTTTCTATAAATAAATTTATGAGAAACAGACATTTTTGTTTCTGAGAGACATCAGGGAATTTAGTAACGCCTAGAAATTTCTCAAATAATGGTTTATATGTGCTGAAACTCACATATGTTTTATGGTTTCATTTAAAAATGTGTCCCTGCATACACACAAACACACACAGAGAGATTACATTTAGAGATAGGAGTTAAATTTTAAATTCCCCTTAGATTCCAAGTTTCTCAAACTCAGCAGAATCCACAGTGCAACACACTTACTGGTAAACTAGTATTAACTGACAAAAAGGAAACTTTATAAATTCAGCATACTATAGACACATGCATTATTTGATCTTATAAAACTTCCTTTATAACTTCTATACTTAGTAAAACTTTTTGTGTTCCCTTAAATGTCCAAGGAGGCAAAGAAAATGATGATACTAATAAGAATGTAAACATAAATGTAATAAAATGTAGTTCTCTAACTCGAAGATCTGATTTGCCATTCCTTGCTGTGGTTGTAGATATAAGTTTTCCTGGTGTTCTTTTATCTTCAAAGTGTACACCAATGCCTAACTTTGTTCTTTATCCTTTGCCTGTATTATCAGTACAAAAAAAATAGGCTGGAGCATCTTTTTTTAGAGTCGGGGAAAAAAAGTTTTCACACTTGCATAACTCATGCAGTTGAAATGGCTGGAAATCAACAGTCCCCAGAAAAGCATCTTTGAAAAGAGACAGAGCCTGAAAATCAGTAAATGCATAGAAGTCCTTTGAAAAGAAGAGTAAGGAGGGCTCCGGTGAAACTACATTGAGGGTAAAAATATCTAGAATGAGTAGACAGTCACAGTGGAAACTTTCTTTAGGGTTTTGAAAATTTTACATGTCTGAGGGTTTTTTTTTTTTAATTCTGAAAAATTTCCTAGCATTACAGATGTTTGAAGTTCCAAAATTGGCTATGTAACTCTTGGTATGAAAACAAGATTTTCAGAATAGCTTTTTCACTGAATAAAATATTAGGATAACTAGTTTGCAGAAGAAAGCAGTAAAGATTGAATATGTTGAAGTCCTTCAAAGAGGGTATAGGAAACATTGAGACAGGACCAAATGAACAGCTGAAGAAGAGGTCAATACACTGGATTTGGAGGAGTGGGGAGGATAGATAGTAGGAGGAGTCAAGGGAAAGGGGATGCTTTGAGGAGACTGAATAAGAAACTGCAGAAGGGGTTTCTCTCAGAAAAAGAGGAAGTCTTGAAGAAGTTAGAACTCAGTTCTCTCTCTCTTAGACAGACAGACAGAAACACACATGGAATGGAATGACCTTGCCCAATAATCCCCGTAGGATCTGGTCTAGAACAAGGAAGGCTTTTCAGTGTCTGTGTGTGGGCAGATAAAGGGAGCCAGGATTTCTGGAAGTGAACGTTCCCAGGAAAATATGATTAGGCTCATAGGCTCTTGGGTTCCCCTGGGAGAAGGCTTTGGGCATGTCACTGAATGCTGGAAGTTATCTCCTTTATATTCCCACACAACCTTCTCAAGACTTGTGGGGACTTCATTTTGCCTTTTTTTTCCTTTCTCATCTCTAAGATACTGGGATGTCTGTTTCCACTTCCTACTGCCTGCCTTATCCTGGGGCTGGGTGAGGGTTTGCTACCCCTTTCTTGGATGTGGGCCTATAAGGGTTATCTATATCTCTTCTTCTTCTGACAGTTGGGATACACAGCCCCTCTATTTCTTTTTCTTTTCTTTCTTTTTTTTTAGTATATTCCAATATGTTGTTTTACTGTGCTAAAATCTCAGCTAATAAGAATTAAGATTTCATAATTAAAGCATCAATTTATAATTAGATAATTAGCTAGGAAACTGACAATAGACCAAGCTTAATAAAATGTTACATTGTTGCTTTTATGTTCATTTCTTTTTTCTTTTTTTTTAATTTGTTCTAATTAGTTATACATGACAGTAGAATGCATTTTGACAAATTGTACACAAATGGAGCACAACTTCTCACTCTTATGGCTGTACAGGGTGCAGAGTCACACTGGTAGTATAATCATACACATATAGGGTGAGAATATCTGTCTCATTCCACCATCCTTCCCACCCCCACACTCCATCTTCTTCCCTCCCCTCCCTCTGTCAAATCCAAAGTTCTTCCATTCTTCCATACTCCGCCCCCCTCAGCATTATGGATCAACATCCACTTATCAGAGAAAACATTTGACCTTTGGTTTTTTGGGGGTTGGCTTATTTCACTTAGCATATTCTTCAGCTCCATCCATTTACCTGAAAATGCCATAATTTCATTCTTCTTTAAGACTGAGTAATATTCCATTGTGTATAAATACCACAATTTCTTTATCCATTCATCGGTTGAAGGGCACCTAGGTTGGTTTCATAATTTAGCTATTTTGAATTGAGATGTTATAAACATTGATATGGCTGCATCACTGTAGTATGCTGATTTTAAGTCCTTTAGGTATAAACCTAGGAATGGTATAGCTGGGTCAAATGGTAGAATGACACAGACATTATTACTCTATATACACGAGAATGATTACACTGCCAGTGTAACTCTGTACATGTATAGCCAAAGGAATGAGAAGTTGTGCTCCATTTGTGTACAATGTGTCAAAATGCATTCTACTGTTACATATGAATGTGCCAAGGAACTGAACAGACATTTCACAGAAGAAGAAATATAATCAATAAATATATGAAAAAAATGTTTAACATCTCTAGAAATTAGAGAAATGCAAATCAAAACTACTCTGTGATTTCATCTCACTCCAATCAGAATGGCAATTATCAAGAATACAAACAATAATAAGTGTTGGTGGGGATATGGGGAAAAGGTAGACTTATACATTGCTGGTGGGACTGCAAATAGGTGCAGCATGGAGATTCCTCACAAAACTTGGAATGAAAACTTGCCTGAGTCCATATGACGTCATATGAACAACCATAACTAGGTGTGCACAGGTGTGTATGCACCAGGTGATCAGCAATTGTTTGAATCAGTCTAAACCATGCTTAGTCCTTGAAGTCATCACTAGCTCTGGGCTGGGTGTACATGAGTAAGGGCCATAGGCTGAAAAAAAAATTCTTCCTAACTTAAACATGAGGAAACTTGGTACAAGAATATGGGAGTAGAAATAATATATTCACTGGGTACAGGCTCTGTTCTGGGTGGGAAAGAGATGTAGAAGGCTAAGAAAGAGAAATCTTAGCAGTAACCTCATGTCAGGAATATTCATGTCATCATGTGTCTATTGCAGTGAGTGCCAAAGATGTTTGATTCAACTGCTCAAGCCAGTGAAGACCTTCATACCAGCAGCGTATAGAAAGTAGATCACCAGGAGGGAAAGAGGAGGTACCAGGGAATGAAATGGAGCACATTATGATATTTGCATTTATTAATGTATTATAATGAATACCACTATCCTATATAACTACAAAGCAGCACCAATAAAAACATTTTAAGGGGGTGGGGCTGTAGCTTAGTGGTAGAGCTTTTGCCTAGCATGTGTGAGACACCAGGTTTGATACTCAGCACTACATAAAAATAAATAAATAAAATAAAGGTATCTTGTCTATCTACAACCAAAAAATACATTTAAAAAAATTTAAAAAGAACTTCTAATTGCTTCTAGAAAGTGTACACCTTCTCTGGACCCTCTAGATTCATGGAACTAAGAGGTGAAGAGCTGGATTTTCTTGCCCTACCAATCTATACTCATATGAGAGAAATAATTCCACAAAACAAAATTTTGATGTTATTGAGAGCTAGAAATAGAATACTGGTTCCCATTTCTTAACGTTGCACAGTGTCTGGTACATGCTGAGCAAATATATATTGAGTGTTAAATGAGTAAAATACCCCTACCTCCCAGGGGTCCTGATGAAAGGTGATCCTGAAGAAGATTATCTAGACAATTATTAATTTTCAAGATCAAACCTGCTACAGTTGCAGTCTGGAGTTAATGTCAATCCAATTGTTAAAGGCAGGAATATGTGAGGTAGGATGGAGATTAAAGAGAAGACTGGAAAAGATGGGAGTCAAGAAAACAAATCAGGCCATATCCCTTTGTCTTTTGTTTACTGTCTCTGCCTGTCTGTGTTTCTTTCCCCAACTATATGTTATATCCCACTTGTATTACCTGTTTTAAAATCAGAAAAGAGTCTGTTGTCTACTGTGGACTATTGTAATATCTCAGGTATATTTAAAAATATAGTTCAATTAGCACTGAAGAGTTGAAAAGAATCACATGCCCAAAACATCTATTTTGAGGATGAACTCCTTTGACCTTACAGTAGGTTTTCTTTGGTATTCTTCAAAAAATAATTTCTATTCTTTTTGTTCATTGGAACAAAGAGTTATCACGGGAAAATGAAGATGTTTTATAGTAAGTTCCCATAGGTCTAGCATCTGAGGAAGAATATATATCCCTTATCACTTCTATGACATCCTTCTATTATTTAGTGGGCATCTCTTTCTTTTCTCATGGAAACAGATTATAACCATTACCAAGTGTCATTTTCACATTGACTTTTTCTACTGCTATTTCTATAAATTTCAAAGCAAATGGCTATAGAAATTTTGTCAATAAGGATCAAGATTCACGGGGCTGGGGATGTGGCTCAAGCGGTAGCGTGCTCGCCTGGGATGTGTGCGGCCCGGGTTCGATCCTCAGCACCACATACAAACAAAGATGTTGTGTCTGCCGAAAACTAAAAAATAAATATTAAAAATTAAAAAAAAAAAAGATTCACCATCTTTGATTTCTAAGATAATCCCTAATGATTCTTTAATGAAGACTGAAGAAAGCAAATGTGAAAAATGCAAACATTATTCTGCACTTTAATTTTCAACATTAATACATGCTTAATTCTAACACAATTTGAATAATTAGTTTGACTTTGAATATGATAAGAATTGATTCATGTATGCTATAACCGACTGATAAAAATAAAGAATATACATATTGGCAATCTGAATCCAAATTTTTTACAACTCTAGAAAGTATAATGTCCCCCACAGATGTCTATATCTTCTCTGTCCTTTCAGAACCACACTCATCTGTCCACTGAGCTCTTAGTCCTTGTTTCAATTCAGTTCAACAAGATTCGCTGAGTGAAAGTTTGGAACAGAGTGCTGTGTTAGGTAGGAAAAGACAAACAAGAGTAGATGAATTCCTTGCCCTCCCATGGCTTATGTCTGATTGGGTAGGAGAGCCAGGTATAACAATACAAGAAAAAAAAAAGGAAAACTGATGTACAAAGTTCAGTCTCCAAATACATAAAGGGAAAGTCTGTTTTTAAGGATAGAATATGTTTTGAAAATTGACCAGTCTGCTACAACCTACAATAACCCCAACCACTGGCCAGTTGGGTGGAAACTAACCAGTGCAAAGAAGCCATTTGATAATTGCCTCTGGAAAAACTCTGGTTTCACGTCTCTGCAAAGTGAAGAAGGCAATACCCACAACTTCTCTGTTTTAGAAGCTTCTTCTATGGACTGGATTGATGATGTTTTTAAAGGCCCAACTCTCAGAAGGTAGTGATATTTGATTTGTTAATCTAACCCTTTAGAGTAAATAAAAATGTTACACGGCTTCCACACATTTCCTTGCATAAAAAAAAAATCACCATAGGATTGAGAACACCATGTTATATTCTCAATAAACTCTATAAAGAATGTTGTAACCTTAAATTTTTTAAAAAAAGAGTTCTCTTTCAGGCATAGCATCAAAATAGGTAGAATTGGCGATACAAATAAAGAAAAGCCCATTCCCTGATTTACCTATGGTCCCCTCCACATGTAGAAAGGGAAGAGTAGCCTGAAAAATCGCAAGATATCCTAGAAATAAAGACTCTTCCATCTTTGCATATAAATGATGATTGAAAAGAGTTGGTATGGAATTGATGTCCAGAGTACAAAGTTAATTAAAAGTTGATTGAAAAAATTTGGAGGGAAAAAAATCAAAGAAAAAAATCAAACAGATTATGAGGAGAGTAGGGGGTTTTGGGGATGTGATAGACATCTTCAAATTGATAAAGGGAAGTTTTCCTAGAATAGAGAACTTGAACAGAAGGATGTGTGGAGATAAAAACTTCTAACCCTCAGAACTTTGAAAAAATCTGGATGGACTCTCTTAGGCAACAATAGTTTGCCACCACCAGCCATGCTCAAGTTGAGGCTAAACAACAACATCATCATCATCATCATCATCATCATCATCACCATCATTTCTTGGGTTCATATGTGACAAGCTTCATACTAAGTGCTGTACGTGCATTAGCTCATGCAATCCTCACCAGAACCTTATATTATTATTCCATTTTAAAGAGAAGAACCTGGATCATGGAGTTATTAATAATCCTTTCAAAGTCACCCAGGTAGCTAAGCAAGGATTTAAATTCAATTCTGATCCCAAGTCTATCATATCACATTTAATTTCACTGGAGTTGCTACGTAAAAGATTTAAGTAGGTTTTTATTTTTCCAAGGGCAGGTAAAAGCAATGATCTTATCTTGTTGTTGTTGTTTATCTTTTCAAACCTGGAGACTTTACAATTCCACAAATATGAGGCACAGATATATGGTGTATAAATGCTACTGAGCTAGCTACTGAAAAAATTGTTGTCTTGAGTCTACTGGATCTCAACCAGTCCAGTGCTCTTTCCACAGTATCATTCTGCCTTCCAAGTGTAGGTGTATGTGTGGCACGAAAAGAAGAGTAAACACAACATGAAAACGCTCTCCAACAAATGCTGAGAACAAGCAGCTGACAATAAGAAAGGGAATTTGCTCCTCAAATGATAGAAAATGGTAGCAGGAAGAGAATGCAGCCAAGAGGTTTATGGTTCATAAGCCTTTGAGAAAAACCTTAAAACTTGAGCTTGAAATGCTGAAAGTAGAAGATTTGTATGCCAGCTCCAACACATGTTCAACTTCTCTTTGAACAATGGAAAAGCTTATATGGAAGGGTAATATAATTCTTCTTCTCTGAATTTACTTAAACTCTTCATTATATCATGTGGCATATGCCCAACATTTCTTATTTCTTTCAATTTTCTATTTGAGACTAATGCCATTATCCATGTTTTTTCTCATCAAATCTTTAGAGTAACCCTTTAAGTAAATATGAAATATGTTATTAGCCAATGCCTTTTTGGTAAACAAGAAACTGAGACCCATGAAGTTGATCAAAATATCACCTAGCTGAGATGGCCCACTTGAAATAATAGAGATGTGCTGACTCATGGGACAGTGTCCCCTCTCTGACACCACATGAACCCTCGAGGACAAGATAATACAGAGGACTTCAAGAGTAAGTATATAGTTGGCCACATGTACGCCAGCATTACATGTCTTTCGTTTACTACTTAATTTAAAAAAAATCTGGTTTAGAGTATTATAAGTACCATATTTCTTAGTCCATCCAAGCAGCATTTTTATGCCTCAAATTTACATCTATTTAAGGTAACTAAATGGTAAAAAGGAAAAAGACATATTTGGAGACTATTATTTATGTAGTTTAATTTACATGCTTCTTTGATAAAAGTAAAGTTTGATAGGAAGAAAGCACTGACTAAACTAGATATTAATTTACCATGATTCAAAGGTATTCCCAATGAAGCTTTATTTTTAATTTGGTATTATAATTAGTTTACCTATATCCAACTTTTCATAAAGTAATAATTAAGAGTGAAAATATTTTTTCAAGGGCAATAAGAGATCACGTGTATGAGATTGCCCTACATTTGTTGAGTTTATGGCCAGAGGAAACAAACAGACTTAATAATAACAACAGGAAAGCTAATACAGAGGGTTTGAAAGGCTATCACCAAATTTTTACTGAGGTCAAAGAGCCCAGACTCCCAAAGTATGCAGAATGGTAAGGAAAGGAAAAACCCAACTTAACAACAATTGGAATTGGCAGGTTAAAACTCTCTGTTTTCAACCTATTTCATTGTTTGAGCATAGTGTCCACTCCAAAGAGACATTCTTCCCACTCACTGTGAACTGCTGAACTAAATATGATGGAAAAAGGGAGCATTTTTAGATTTCTTTCTTTTATCAACAGAAAACACACGTCTTGGTCTTAAAAACTAGACAACACAAAGATTTAGTGTTTAGAACAAAATTGTAGTGCAAAAATCTGCTTCCATGGCTTTCCCCACCCCCAAAAAAGTCTACAAAACAATGCAGGTATTTTTGGAAAAAACACACACACACACACACCAAATTTTAAAACATAGACAAGAGGTGGCTAAGGGTTAAATACTGTTTCTAATATGTTGGGCACTTGTTTTCTTGAAGGTAAGAGAGTGCTGGAATATAATGGACAACCTTGGGACATTCTAACCAATGGAATAAAGACTGGGTTACCAAGGTAACAGTACAATACATGCTCTACAAAGCTGGATTAAACCAGTAGGGAAGAGGTAATTTAAAATGAAATATTGCCGAGGAAAGATACCACTCAACATAATAATTGTATATATGGAGTCCTCTTTAAAATAAAATACTCCAAAAAGAAAATTTATGAAATCTAACAAAGAACACATGTACATTCTGGAATCATGCATCGGGCTAAGAGACAGGATGTTTAAAAAGCCTATGCCTTATTCCTGTGTTAAAGATGAGGAAAGAAGCCTCTTGGGAGTTCAGTAACTTTCCCAAGGTTATGCAACTGACAAATGGTAGAACTCATTTGACCCAGCTCTCAGTTCTAGCGTCTATATTCTTCCCATCAAGATGGCTCTACCTAGATTTGGGGCTGGACCTTCCTAAGGTCAAGTGGACACTCCTGTAAGTGGAAACAGCTACATTGTTTTTGATGGCTGTAGCTTAGTCCCAACAATTCTGTTTTTAAGGCTTCTTTCTGCCAAAGTTAGATGTATAGACCAAGAAGCTCCAGAGAAGTTGCTAGAAATAGGCTTGCAGGTCATCTTTCTATCAATGGAACATTAAGTTACCCATTAAGTGGGTTTGGGATGTATTAAAGAGGGATATGATGTGAGGAGACCAAAGGACTAAAGTATCTCAGGAAATATGAATAGTTAACAGGTTTGAAGAAAAGCAAATCATAAGGGGGAAAAATTAAGTTTCCAATAAGAAAACCAAGAAGGAAAGATCTGATTGGTAGAGGAAAAACCAGAAGAAACTGGATTTATAGAAGTAAGGGGAGGAGACACTTTCAAGAAAGGGGGAGTAATCAATTTTGAAAAATGTTCCAGAAAGGCTAAGTATGGTTGTACAGTACTTATAAAGTCTGATCCCACCAGCAGTTCCTAATCCCATATAAATATAGACGCTGGATTTTAAGACTCTACCCTAATAATTCCAGAGGCAGACTAGAGTCCAGGAAAGAATATTTTATCCTGATGTTTCTAAAGAAACTACCATTCTCTTGAGTCTGCCACAATTTCTATAGACAGGAAATGAGATTACATAGATCTCTCTGTACATCAGATAATGCAAAAACCCCAACCCTTTCAAACCTCTTGTATTTAAGTAATTTCTGAATACCTAAAAGGTGTTTTACCTGAGCCATCCTGTCACCTCCTATGTGGCATGCCATTTTCCTCTTCCATTGCTCTACATCTATATGGTGATGTCTGATGATAATAATAGGAATACTGACTCCCACATATTGATCACTTGCTACGTGCCAAGTACTTCATTCACATGCCTTGTTTTTAATGCTCTGAACAAATGAAACACAGAGAGGTGAAGGAACTTGTCCAAGGCCATTCATCAGGATAGAGCAGAACCAGGATTCTGGTCCAGGTTTGTCTGGCACTCCAACTGAGCTCCTCACCACTGCACCATATTTAGAAGTCTCTGCAAATGCACTCCGCTGCCAACTCTTCCCAGCGAGGCAGACGACACAGCTGGTACAAACACGGTATGCATGGTCTCTCTACTTTAATGCCAGGAGACACTGCTAGATTCTTCTCATGTCTACAAGTAGGCTAACAAGCATCACTGTAAGGGCATTGTTTCACTCATGAATAATAACTGTAAATGGCACTCTCACGGTCCATCAGGGGTGTTCACCCAGGCACAGATCTTCTTAAAGACTCCTCCATCAACTATGAAATATGGCCCCGGTGAGTTAGCCCCAGTGGGCCTGTGGATTTGTTTAGGCACGTCTGAATCCTAAAGAGAACACAGCTTATTTCCCAAACTAAAATCCCTGCTTGAAATCTAGTTCAGTGTTTTCAAGATGCTGAGTTGTAGAGAAACCTGAGCTTTAAGAAAGAGACAAGGTTGCAAAAACAACTGTAAGACAAGCAGGAGAACTCGGGGCCGCTGCAGAGAACACAGATTCTAAGTGTCCAACAGTCAGACTGGCGAAAATTGAGAAGGATCTTTCTTCTACAAAAGATATTTGATAGTATTGAGTGCTCAAAGATTTACCAGGTTAAAAGAGCCAATTTAAGGTGATCTGTAAGTTGAAGAGTAAGATAACATGGCTTTGTCAATACAAAGCTTCAGCTAATCAGAGTTTTTAACTTAAATTGTGAAGAGTCCTCTTTTCTTTGAGAAGAATTAGGTAAGGGACCTATTCTCACTTGAGATGCCAAAAAAGTTTGGTACTAAATTTGAAGCTTAATTAAAGCAATAATAATTAACACTTTGTATCTTTACAAGGACATATTTTTCTTTCTCTTTTCTCTTTTTTTTTTTTTGCCTTTCAAGAAAATGTATATTTACCCAGCCATAAATTTTTATTTAAATTGACATTTAACCATTTCACTCTATGTAAACTTTGGGGGACAAATTTCCATTATAGACAAATAATGGTGGATCACTAAAAAGTGATAGACAGATAGGGAGATGAATGACATCACCGACAGATGGATCTAGAACTGGAAGAAACTTGACAGGCTTTGGTGACTCATTATTTAACGGGAGATAAAAGAACCAAAGATGACTCCCAAGTTCTCTAGCTCTGGGCCTAGATAGAGATTGAAAATACTTCAAGGGAAAATTAATGACTTCAGTTTAGACATGTTGAGGTTTGAAAGGTCTGGAAATAGTTGAGATATTTGAATGATGGAGTCTAAAGTTTGGAGAAAAGTTCTGAGCTGGAAATACATATTTTAAAAAATTGAGTACTGGGGATTAAACCCAGGGGTACTTTATCACTGAATTACACTCCAAGCCCCTTTTTAATTTTGTTTTTAAATTTTGAGACAAGGTCTCACTAAATTGCTTGAGGATCTCACAAAGTTGCTGAGACTGACCTCAAACTTGAGATCCTCCTGCCTCAGCCTCCTGAGTTGCTTTGATTGCAAGCATGTGTTACCACCCCTGCCCAGATTATTTTTTTAAATCAACATAAAGAAATTAATATGATATGGGAATGAAAGCAATGAACCAGGGAAAATGTCTGCTCTTCATGGACTTAGCAATATAAAAAAAAAAATCAATTCAAGTACAGAATTCCCATAAACACCAGCATTGAAGGAGAAAAAAATAGAGGAAAATAAGAAATAGGTCCTGTGTGGAGCCAGGTAATCATAGTGTTTAGAAAATGAAAGCACCAGAATGTCCAAGGAAGCAGAGGTCCAGTAAGGAAATACAAAAATACCAAAGAGTTTGGGCAGTTGGCAGGCTACCCACGGACTAATGGAGGGGGCAGTCTTAGTAACATGGTAGGAGTAGAAGCCACTTTTTTAACAAGTATGGTGGAGAAGAAATGAAGATGTAGAAGGCAGAAACCCCACAGACATGGTAGGAGATTTGAGAGGAAAGCTAAAATGAGAAGGGGCTTATGATTCACTTTCTGGCTGGAAGGCTCAGTGGAGGAGCTATGGACAGGACATTGAAGGGGCTGAGGAAGGGAACTAGCCGTTCAGCCAAAGAGCAACCCAAACAGACCCCCACACTCCTCAGCATGGTGCGAGTTTCTTCTTCCCAGCTCCTCAAATGGTACACAGAGGTGCTAAAAGAAACAGTGAACTAGAAGTAGGGATGAGAAAGCCACAGAATTCAAGTCCATAGGAATGGAATCAGTGCTACTGGTTTATATAAGACCAAAGTATTCTCCTCAAAGAACCAGGCAGGAATAGCTACTCCCCGGCCAGATAATTTCAAGGGTACCATCAGCATAGCCACACTGTATTTAGAACCAGCAATGACCCAGGAAAAGTTCAGACCAAGAGTCCTTGCGTTGGTGCCAGAGGGTCCATCAGCATCTCCCTGTTCTGATTCTCTTGAAGGGGAGGAGTGGCTGAAGACCTCTAAAGAAAGGAGAGATATTGCCCTTTTAAGAAGTATAACTTTGACTTGAATGATCATTTATGCAAATGATGACCCTGAAACAGTTTCAAAGATAATTTTCAAAGTTTGAAAAGACTACGTATTTCACAAAGATAAACTTGAGGTTTGAGGGCATTTGAGTTTTTTTTATTTTGTTTCAATGGTAGCTAATGTGAAAGATTTTTTATTTTATAAAAACTAAAATGCATTCTATTTTTTGCATATATTAAACATAGCACCTAGCACATTTCACCCTTCTGTAATTGTGAACAAAATGTTCTAGCTCATATACTCGGGAGAATGGTAGGATTATGTCAGGGAGATTGTTGGTTAATAGTTACCCCCATTTTATTTTTAACATGAAAAACTGACCAATGGGAAAGTAAGTAAAAGTGAGAAGAAAGGAAAAAGGACCTCATCCCAGATGGCAGAGTTCAGAGTGGCAGAATCTTTTCACAAAGCGGGAAGAACAAAGGGATTAGATGCCATTTTTCTATAGGAGGCGGAAAACTGATACCATATTTCAATTAATGGTTCCCTGCATTTGAGAACTAGTGAAAATCATACATCACTCACAGGAAAGCCATATTCCAATTCTGGTGAGGAAATAACAAAAGCATTCTTTAAAGAAAATGAGGATAGGGCTAGGGATATAGCTCAGTTGGCAAAGTGCTTGCCTTGCATGCATAAGGCCCTGGGTTCAATCCCCAGCACACACATACACACACGTGCATGTGCACATACACACACACAAAATAATAATAATAATAATAATATGAGGATAAAGATCTGGTTTGTCATGGAATGCAATTTGGATAGGGGGAGCAGTAAAGACTTTCCTTCATAACTGGTCATACAAATCATGACACAAGACAAGAGAAAACCACAGAAAGGCATATGTCTGGGCTACAAGGGATGGGCCAATTTGGGTGTTTCAAAGAGAATGCTGGGGTAAGTGGCTTTAGTACAGATTTTAGTGGAGGACCCAGCCACAGTCCTGGTCTGGTCTATGGGCTTGGAGGTTAGTTCTGGGAAAGGCTCTGGTTAGGCACTGATACAGACTCTGAGCAGAAATTTAAGACCAGGAAACAGTCTTTGCTCCCCTGAGCAGTGAGCCCAAGCTACCTTCAACTCTCTGTACATGGTGATCCACCAATGACCAAGGTACAGATCTTTCCTAAATCACCAAATGTTTCATCACCCAAGTCTCTTTTATTCTCTCCCCCCCACCATCGGATCCTCTTTTATATGATAAGAATTACTATTGAGAGACAAATATAAACCAGTAGATAAAATCAAGTAGTTGAGAGGTGGAAAAGACATCAAAGTAGTAAGTAATAAATTCTGAAGAAATTTTGTAGATTATCCAGAACTTCTAGAGAGAGAGAGCCAGACTTTGCAGAAATAGAACAAAGCAAGGAGAGTAAATTGACAAAAATATGAAGTGGTTTGCATCCTTTTAACCTCAAAAGTGAGAGCAATCAACAACAGTTTTACCAAACTAGAGTTAAAGGTCTTGGCCAAACTGAGTTACACGTATTGCACTCCTGATTGCCTCTACCTGATCATAATGATGTCACACTAGGAAAACTGCAAATTAAGAATTCAATGATAATGATAGACAGAGCTACTCTTCATCTTGTTAGCTTGAACTTGGAAGGTCTGTGGCAGCTGTGGGCATCCATGGCTACTGTTTAGCTATTAAGCTGCTGCAACTAAAAGACTCAACCAAAACAACTGTAGAGGAGGGAAAATTTTTTTTGAGGGCTCATGGTTTTAGAGGTCTTAGTCTATAGAAGATTGACTCCATTCATTGGGGCTGGAGGTGAGGCAGAATATCATGGTGGAAGAGTGTGCCAGAGGGAGGTAGCTCACATGTGGATCAGGAAGCAGAGAGAGGTCTCCACTTGCCAGATACAAATATATACCCCAGGTAGATGGAACTGTGACCACCCACAGAACAGGCCCAGCGGCCTGCTGAGGGGCAGAGCCGCCCCCCACCCCCCGCGCCTGCAAGATAGGCGGAACAGTGACCACCCACAGAACAGGCCCAGCGGCCTGCTGAGGGGCAGAGCCGCCCCCTCCCCCCGCGCCTGCAAGGTAGGCGGAACTGTGACCACC
>NW_025999853.1:31295614-31307178 GCF_001458135.2 Marmota marmota marmota
AAAAAAATGTGGCATTTATACACAATGGAGTATTACTCTGCATTAAAAAATGACAAAATCATAGAATTTGCAGGGAAATGGATGGCATTAGAGCAGATTATGCTAAGTAAGCTAGCCAATCCCTAAAAAAGCAAATGCCAAATGTCTTCTTTGATATAAGGAGAGTAACTAAGAACAGAGTAGGGTCGAAGGGCATGAGAAGAAGGATTAACATTAACAGGGATGAGAGGTGGGAGGGAAAGGGAGAGAGAAGGGAATTGCATGGAAATGGAAGGAGACCCTCAGGGTTATGACAAAAGTGCATATAAGAGGAGTGAGGGGAAAGGGAAAAATAATACAAGGGGGGACATAATGATGACAAGGATGAGAGGGGCAGAGAGGAGAAGGAGGGATGATGGGAGGGAGGAGGGGAGGGGGGATAGTAGAGGATAGGAAAGGCAGCAGAACACAACAGACACTAGTATGGCAATATGTAAATCAATGGATGTGTAACTGATGTGATTCTGCAATCTGTATATGGGGTAAAAATGGGAGTTCATAACCCACTTGAATCAAAGTGTGAAATATGATATATCAAGAACTATGTAATGTTTTGAACAACCAACAATAAAAAAATTTTAAATAAATAAACAAATATATACCCCAAATCCACGTCCCCAATGCCCACCTCCTCCAGCCACACCCTAGTACTTCAATTACCACTCAGTTAATCCCTATCAGGGGATTAATTCACTGATTGGATTAAAATTCTCACAATCCAATCATTTCTCCTCTGAACCTTCTTGGATTGTCTCACATGTGAGTTTTTTGGGGGCATCTCACATCCAAATTATAACAGCTACCCACTGGAATAACCTAGGGAGCTTAAAAAATTGCCACATCTTGCAAGTAATACTAATGAGTATCCACATTTTAAACTACTGGTCTTAAGGGTCTTTTGAGGGAGGTTTGTACCAGAGGCAAGGAACATTATCCTTAAGGGCAAGTATATGTATATTTATGAGTTAACTTTAGCTTGCTTACATCAGAGTTTCTGAGTTCCATGGAACTTTTCTCTTCCTACTGGTCCTGACCAAGTAATAAACCATGCAGTTGCCTGTAGCATTGATTCATTTTATGTGCACAGCAGCATTAGTCAGGGAGGGAACTGGAGAACACATTTCCCAGTGGATGCTCACTCTCCTGGCATCTGGGGACAGGGAAGTTTGGCTGCTCTGCCCCCCATCTCATCTCTCCAGAAGACCAGGCCCACTCCAAGTGAAGAATATGACAGGGAGCCCACATCATGGAATGGGGGACCATGAATTTATTCATTTTTTCGTTTGAAGACATAATATATATTCATGATAAAAATAACCAGCATCCTATTGGAAAGATGATGCAGAACTGAGACTAGATAAACACATTCCAGTTTCAGCATCAGATAAAACAGTCAAAAATGATATCTTGGTACCACTGGAAAATGAAGTTAAAAGAAAAGATACCAAGTTTTATTTACCTTGGCAGTTTTGTCCCAGATGAGTGAGTGTAAGATGTTCCACGGTTATTAAATTTCTGAAAATAATTCTCTAACTGCATTTATTCATTTAAGGCCCCAAATAACCCAGAAAGGAAGCACACAATCTCAGTGGAGACAATCACCTGGATAACACTGGCAAAGACCCACTTGGCCTAATCATCTAATGCCAGACTCAGGCCTCTTCACAACGTTTGGCCACATTTCTAAAACTCTTCCATTTTATGACCTGGTTTCTTGTTTGTTTGCTTACAGCTTGTTATTTATTCTTACCCTAGCAATGCAACTTGTTATATTACATCAGATGTGTCCTCTCTGCATGGAGGGAGAAAATTAACTGTGAAGACTTCCCTTGACACCACATCTAAATCATACAGGACTAAATTTTCAAATATTCCAGATGAGACAAACTATTAAGCAAATATTGCACACATGAGGATTTGGGAAATTTACACATGGCTTCTAAACCATGGCAGTGTAAGCTAATTCTACGAACTTCTGCCTTTTTTGAGATGACAGTTTAATCCCTAAAAAAGCTGATGTATATGCAGTTGACTAGCCTGTGTCTGGTGGATAGTAGATAGTCATATTAATTAAATCTGACTGTTAGAAGGAAGCAGTGGACATGATTCTAACCAACAGAACTGAAAGTGAGAACATTCTAGCTGCATGTTAGAATTAGAAATGTAAAGAAAAAAAATATAGTTTTGTCTGACGTGGTTTGACTGTTTCACACGCAGCTTTAAAAGGAATACTTCAGACATTGTTCAGGAAATTGGTCCTGGAGAAGGCATCAACCTATCTGCCAGATAGTCTTATTCTGATCCTATGGAGGCGACCTTCTTGCATAGTTTACGTTTCACTTCTGTGAGATTCTCAGCTCCAGACACTCGTGTCTCATTCCCAAACTTCATTTAACATTCTCTCCCTGACATGTACTGACTCCTTTGAACTTTTAGTTATTTGATAACGTGCCATAATCAACCCATTGGAAAGCCCCATTATCTAAGAAGTGGCCTCAAAACTCACACTGATACAATCACCTGTGCAGCACTGGGCCAAACAACTCCAATTAGACACTTATCTAGACTTCAGACAGCAAATTTTTAGAAGCACTGGAAAGTGATAACCATGTCCCATGTCAATTCCAAAATAAATATCAGGTCAATAGGAATGGATGACTCTTTAAAATAAAATTGAATTAACACATTTAAATATTTTTCCTTTCTATTCCTGACCTTTAAATGTTAGAGTTCCTGAGTTTGGTCCTTAGCCATTTCTCTTCTTTACCTGCACTTATTCCTTAAACACTTTTATTAAATCTTGTGGTTATTCATTCATTGTTGACTTTCAAATTTATAGCTACAGCCTAATCTCCCCTTCTGAGCTTGTAGGTCACATATCTTACACACCTTGACATCTTTACTTGGAGGTCTATAATCATTTCAGATGTGACTTTTATGTCTACATTTAAACTCTTGATTTTCCCTTCAAAAAAACTTGTTTTTTCTCTTGCCAATCTTGGTGGACAACTAGCCTAAGACTGCAGTGCAATTGAGTAGCCTAGTTCCTAGGGGTACTTGATACTTGAATTTGAGTCTTACTCTCAGAAAAAGACAGTAAACATGTTTTAACTAACTAAATTGAAAATGAAGAGAAAATTTGGGAGAAAACAACTGCATTTTAGAATTAGGAATGCCAAAGGGGGAAAAGAAAAGGTAAAAGAAGAATTTGTCTGATGGCACCACCATCCACCATGTTAAAGGAAAAAAAGAAAGAAGGAAGGGAATAAAGGAATAAAGTTGGAGAAACAACTGGTTAATAGGAAGATAAAGTGGTATTGGGAAGTGTAAGCAGAAAAATACTTTTTCTCAGTTTTGAAAAATGCAAATTCAATATTTTTAATTAGATTTTTAAAATGTTTCAATGTTTTTATTAGTGCATTATAGTTTCATTTTGACAGGATCATCAAGCATGGAATATAATTTGCTCTACTTCAGTTCCTAATATTTTCTCTTGCCCTCCACTCCTCCCTTCCCCTATTTCCCTTCCTCTACTGCTCTTCCTTCTATTTATTTATAACTTTTTAAAATTGGTGCTTTATAGATATATAAAGGTGAAATTCACTGTGGTATATTCATATATGTATATTCATCAGCTGGTCAATTTCATTCCATCATTCCTCTCTTTTCCCATCCCTCGTCCCTCCCACACAATCCCCTTCCTCTACTCTACTGAGCTCCCTTCTGTTTTCATGGGATTCCCCTACTCTTTTCTTTTCCTTATTTTGGTCTACCTTCCAAATATGAGAGGAAACATTCAACCCTTGACTTTCTGAATCTGTCTTATTTCACTTAGCAAGTTTCCTAGTTTCATCCATTTATGGGCAAATCATAATTTTATTGTTTTTTATGTATGAATAAAACTCTATTTTGTGTGTGTGTGTGTGTGTGTGTATGTGTGGGTGTGGGTGTCTCACATTTTCTTTATCCATTCATCTGTTGATGGGCACCAGAGCTAGTTCTATGGCTTGGCTATTGTGAATTACACTGCTATAAACATTGATGTGGCTGTATCACTATCGTATACTGATTTTAGTTCTTTGGAAAATATTCACTAGTGGGGTAGATGGGTCATATGGTAGCTCCATTCCTAGTCTTTTGAGTAATCTTCATACCACTTTCTATAATGATAGTACAAATTTGTAGTCCAACCAATAATGTATCCTTCCCCCCACATCCTCACCAGCATTTATTATTTATATTCTTGATGACTAATATTCTGACTGAAATGAGATTAAATTTTAGTGTGGTTTCGATTTGCATTTCCCTGGTTGCTAGAGATATTGAACTTTTTCCATATATTTGTTGCATTTTTAATGTTCTTTTGAGAAATATTTGTTTAGTTCTTTTGTCCATTTATTAACTGGGTTTTTTTAATGTCTGTTAAATTTATTTTTCTTTATTCTGGATATCAATCCCTTGTTGGAGAATCAGCTAGTGTTATAGTTTAAATGTGAGGAGTCCCCAAAAAGCTCATGTGTGAGCCAATGCAAGAAGGTTTAGAGGTGAAATGATTGGGTTATGAGAGCCTTAACCCAATCAGTGAATTAATCCCCTAATAGGGATTAACTGAGTGGTAACTGAAGGCAGGTAGGGTGTGGCTGGAGGAAGTGGTCAATGGGAGTGTACCTTTGGGTGTATATTTTGCCCTAGCTAGTGGAGTCTCTTTCTCAGCTTCCTTGAGGGGATTCCTTGGGGTACTTTCCTCCACCACACCCTTCTGCCATGGTCTGCCTCATCTTGAGCCTTAAGGAATGGAGCCAGCCTTCTACGGACAGAAATCTCTGAAACTGTGAGCCCCCAAATAAATTTTTCCTCTACTAAAATTGTTTTTGGCAGGTCGTTTAGTCAGAGCAGCAAAAAAGCTGACCAAAACAGCTGGCAAAGGTCTCTCATTCTGTAGGCTTTCTCTTCACACTCTTGTTTCCTTTGCTCTGCAGAATTTTTTTAATTTGATGCCATTCCACTTACTGATTCTTGGTTTTATTTCTTGCACTTTAGGAGTCTTGTTAAGAAAGTTGGTGCCTATTGAAGTGTTTTGTTCTAGCAGTTCCAAAGTTCCTGGTCTAATTCCTAGATCTTTGATGTACTCTGAGTTGACCTATGTGCAGAATAAAAGATAGAAAATGAGTTTCATTCTTCTACGTGTGAATATCCAGTTTTTCCACCACCATTTGTTTAAAAGGCTCCCTTTTTCTCTAATGTGTTTTTGGCACCTTTTTCAAGTATCACATGATTTTATCTATTTGGCTTTGTCTCTGTATCTTCCATTCTATTCCATTGGTCTTTATGTCTGTTTTGATGCAAATACCATGCTGTTTTTGCTACTGTAGCTATGGAGTATAATTCAAAATCCAGCATTATGATGCCTCCAGCAATTCTTGCTCAGGATTGCTTTAACTATTCTGGGTCTCTTATTCTTCCAAATGAATTTGAGGATTGTTTTTTTCTGGTTCTGTGAAGAATGTATTTTGGTATTTTGATGAAGATTGTACTGAATCTATATAATGCTTTTGATAGTGTGGCCATTTTGATAATATTAATTCTGCCTATTCCAGAACATAGGAGATCTATCCTTCTTCTAAGTTTTTTTTTTCCAATTCATTTCTTCAGTGTTCTATAATTGTCATTATAGAGGTCTTTTACCTCCTTGGTTAGATTTATTCTCAAGAATTTTATATTTTTTGAAGTTATTGTGAATAGGATAGTTTTCCTGATTTCTTTCTCAACAGATTCATTATTGAAGTACAGGAAAGTGATTAATGTATGTGTGTTGATCTTGTATTCTGCTACTTTGCTCAATTTTTTTTATCAGCTCTAGAAGTCTCCTGGTGGAGCTTTTTGGGTCTCCTGAGTGGGTCAGTGGGAGTGTAGCTTTGAGGTATATATTTTGCCCTAGCTAGTGGAGTCTCTTTCTCTGCTTCCTCATGGGATTCCTTGAGGTACTTTTCTTCCACCACACCCTTCTGCCATGTTCTGCCTTACCTTGAGCCCTAAAGAATGGAGCCAGTGGGCTGGGGATGTGGCTCAAGCGGTAGCGCGCTCGCCTGGCATGCGTGCGGCCCGGGTTCGATCCTCAGCACCACATACAAACAAAGATGTTGTGTCCGCCGATAACTAAAAAATAAATATTAAAAATTCTCTCTCTCTCTATCAAAAAAAAAAAAAAAAAGATTGGAGCCAGCATTCTACAGTCAGAGACCTTTGAAACTGTGAGCTCCCAAATAAATTATGTCATCTACAAAAATGTCATCTGCAAACAGAGATAATTTAACTTTTTCTTTTCCCATTTGTATCCCTTTAATTTTTTTGCCTGATTGCTCTGACTAGAGTTTCAAAAATTATGTTAAATAAGAGTGGATATATATATATATATATATGTGTGTGTGTGTGTGTGTGTGTGTGTGTGTGTGTGCATAAAAGAAATCCTACCAGTTCACTCATTAATCCCTTAGAAATATCACAGATATTCTCAGAATTGATGCTCAAAAAATTACCTGGGAATGTGTAGAAATTTGCCTTATTATTTTAATGGAACATAAATATCACATATTAAATTAAAAAAAAAGAGTGGTATGAATGGGCATCCTTGTCTTGTTCCTGATTTTAGATTAAATGCTTTTTTTCTCTGTTCAGTATGATGTTAGTCTCAGGTTTGTCATATAGTCTTTATAGTGATGAGGTAAGTTCCTTCTACCCCTAGTTTTTCCAGTGTTTTTTAAAATGAATGGTTTCTGGATTTTGTTGCATGCTTTTTCTGCATTTATCAAGATGATCATGTGATTCTTGTCCTTAACTCTATTTATATGGTAAATTACATTGATTAATTTGTGTATGTTGAACCAATCTTGCATCCCTGAGATTAAACCCACTTGATTATGCTGTACCATCTTCTTAACATGTTTGAATGTGATTCTCCAATATTTTATTACAAATTTTTGCATCTATGTTCATCAAGGATATTGGTCTGAAATTTATTTTCCTTGATGTGTCTTTGTCTGGTTTAAATATAAGGGTGATAGTGGCTTCATAGAATGAATTTGGCAATATTTCCTATTTCATAGAATTATTTCATAGAATAATTTGAGGAGGAGAAACATATTCTTAAGAAGAATTTCAGTGGATAAAATATTTTTAAAAGTACCCTTAGGAATTGCTTATGCATTATTTGTTGATCCAGATTTCAAATTGAATTTAAAGAATGAAAGGCATTATAGAGGGTCAAAACTTTTAAAAAAAATGGTAATAGAGGCACCTAAAGCCGTTTAAAATATCTCTAGTCTTAGACATGTAATGAAGCTTATCAATATTTTACTGAGATCAAAAAATTCTACTGAAAATAGTGCTCTCTATTTCTGAAACATTATTATTGAGATATGGGGACTGAGTGAAGTCCAGAATAATGGTGTGTGTTAAATAAAGTCAGTTTAGGGAGCAGCCCTTTGTGAAATGGTATGTAGTGCATGTTGAGTGATGTTGCTTATTCTGAAGCAGGTTTACATACCTAACATGATGAGCCAAAGCTTCAAATGTGGATAAAAAGATGTACTAAAAAGAAGAGACTGTGAAGAGTTTCCAATTACTTTTCTTATCTCTCTCTTCATATGTGTACAATCATCACCAAGTGCATATTCCCACCCATGAATTTAGCCCCTTGGATGATCACCAACATCTGGTTGTGATTAGCATTTTTACTCCTGGTGTATCAACACAACAATGGGAACTCCTCACTTCCCCTCATGCACCATCAAAAAAGTCCACAAACATGTACTGGGTACACCTCTGGTGCAAAAGCTTATACTATGCCCTGCAAAACACTTTTATGAAAGTTGGCACTCTTAAGTTGCTTCTTATTACCTTTTGATATTAAATTTTAACTAAAAATCTACACAGGCTGAGCTTTAGAAAAACATACACTTTTAAGGAGAAAATAAACTATTTGAGAGCATAATTAAGGCTCAAAACTGGTGTATCATTCACCTCCTGTAATTCCAGAGATTTATTTTTTCCTTCTTTTTTGCTCTGTCATAAAGTCAGAGTGCAAGCTGATTCCAGCAATTTCACCAGATACCACAAACTAATGGCTGTGGGATGGTTGCCAGTTGCCCTGTAGACCCTTCCCGTTGGCTTATCTTTACTCATTATCCTGTTCCTTAATATCATTGTGCAAAGAATCTGAAGATTACGAAATAACAAGGTTTTCCAATATGTTGCTGTGTTTAAACATGTGATAAATTAACCAGGGGATCGTGCAATGAAAGCATTTGCATTTAATTTCCATTTAAGGCACAAAGCTAACACAGCACTAGAAAGAAAAAGCACTTTGGTTTATTCTCAAGAGTTTGGGTGAGCACAAAACCAAATAAAATTGAACCACCACATGGCAGGATTTATTAAATCTGGACAGCAGAACAAAGTAACACCCTGAATAGTGAACCAGAGAGCCTTTTCTCCCCCTTTCAAATTGTCAGAGCATACATGTGAGATTTCCATAAATCTAGCAAAATAGCACACTAGAAAAGCATTTTTTATGCCAGCATCAAATTTTCAGGTACAAATACAAATTATGAAATATAGATACAATTTTTATTTTATGAATATTTCCAATAAAAAAAGAAAAACCTAATGAGAGTTACACAGGGAAAGGAAATGAGAAATTTTGGTCTGACACCAGTTTTTTCACTCAATTATGTTGGTCAACTCATGTATTTTGCAGAGCTTTATTTGTCATTTGTAAATGGATTACAATAAAATAAAACCATCTTTCTACTTATTTCATGATGAAAATGAATTTTCTGAGGTGACATTTAATGAAGCACATTTAACATTTTAAAGAGATTTTGAAAAGAAATATCAGAAGAATAAAGTAGTTTTTTTTCAATAATTCCATTGGAAAAATCAGCATTTCTGTAGCTATTCGCTATAGGATAGTTTGTATGGGATTTGTTGGATGGATATCACTGTTTTAATAGAACCAGGCACAGGTCCAAGAACAGAGATTTAAATCTTAAATATAAAACAGTCCTTTGTTTTGCTTTTCTCATTCTTTGCAAAGCTCATTTTGTGGCTTTAAAAATATTTACTCAAGAGATACTATCCTCAGAAACTATAACCAAGAAGTTGCCAACTTGATATTATTTGAGAGGTTGCCAAAAGGTCTTTGCAAAACCCACCTCCCCACTCCCTCCTCGATGCCTGAAATTTCAACAGTTGTAATTCCCTCAGTTGTGCTGATGGCTGACATCTCCCTGTGGTAACCTTTTGAGGTGGGGAGGGCAGGGAGGAGAGAGGACTGCTCCAAGAACCTCAGCAAGGTTACTTGCCCTGTTATCGCTCAACCTATGTTTCTCCATGTTATTCACAAAGAGACCCTAGTGCCTTCAAAGGATTTACTGAAATCTAGCTACATCATCACTGTAGCAGGTATTCCCAACTCATTGAGAAAAGGAAAGGTCCCTGGAGAAGTCCTTGCGTGAAGCCAAAGGGATATTAGCTGCTGAGGTTTGGGGCAGAGAAAAGGAAGCCCCCCTCTCCCCCGACACACACACACACACACACACACACACACACACACACACTGGACATCCTGGGAACCAGAGGGAGGAAAATCAGAGTGGCTTTCAACAACCATTTATTTCTAAATACTTGGGAATCACTTTTTGAAAATCCCCTTTAAAAAGGAGTTTGAGCAGACATTTCCCTTTAAAAAAAATTAGGACATTCATCCATCTAAGATACTCTATCATCCTGGAGCTTTCCAGTGATTGCTTAGAGTTTCAAAGAGTTCTAAAATAAACCTTAAAAAGTTACTTCAGCATCTTTAGATATAAATTGTTAAAGCTTGAGCATGTGAATTCATCTAAAGTAGGTCGTTGCTTCCTCTTTACATCTTAACCTACAATAAACTATAATTTCTCCTTCATGTTGCTTAATAAAGGCTTTCCTGTTTTAAGACAATTGCTTACAGTAGAGAAAATAGAAGCAAAACAGGAGTTAATCGACTTTGATTCTTTTGTTATGTTTGCATCTATTAACATAGATAGCTTCCCTTAAATCTAGGGGGAGAACTGGGATCTTTGTTTGTCTTAATATACCTTACAGGATTCATTGACTATTTCAAATATACATGCATAGACATTTAATTTTTAAATGCTATTCCATGAGGAAATCAGAAAGGCTTAGTGGTCCCCATTTTATGTTATTCTGAAGCATACATACTATTTTTTTTAAAAAAAAGAAATACTTTTTTTGAAATTAATAATATTTTTTCAAATTTGGATTAATGTGGTCTTTTTATTATTCACTAGGTCCTTGGCACCTACAAATAATGGGAGTTCTCTAAAACTGTTGTGATGTCTGTAAATTCCCAGGTGTGGTTATCAAAAGTTCTCATGAAATCATCTTATGCACAAGAGCACAAAGGTGTGATTTCTTGCTGTCCCTACTATTTTCCTCAAAAAAAAAAAAAAAAGAAAGAAAGAAAGATGGAAACTTAAAATGCTGGTTAATGCTGGGCAGAAGGAATAAGTTCTGGTGTTCCACAACACAGTAGGATGATGATAGTGTAAATAACCTATTATATATTTTATGAATATATGGAAGAGAAGAAGTAAAGCCTCTGAACATGAAGAAGTGATAAGAGGGAAGTACTAATTATTCTGTTTTCATCAGTACATGCCATATGTGTGTATTGAAATATCATACTGCATCCCATTATATGTACAATCAATGCATACTAATCAAAAAATAAAAGATGGGTTAAATGATGAAATCAATGGGTGATAAAAAGAAATTCACTTATTCTTGGAATAAATGCAAATCACACAGCATACTTCCCCTTTGAGACATTAGTTACTTACAAATTAAGTATCTTTTGTAATCAATAGAAAAAGAAAAAAAAAATGCTAGTGGTGATGGTTCTTTTCCCTCACCAAAGGGGACTTTTCATTTATCCCTCTCTCTCCATGTTCACTGTTCTCTGCAGCATAACATCTGATATGGTTCACGAGGGATGAGAAAACTGAACTTCAATATGTTCCTGCAGAGCTTGAGAGTGTTTTGCAGACCCTAGCAAGATGAAACTCTCAGCTACAGCATCAGAAAGTGAATACCTTTCTGTACCCCAAATTCCTACCTCTGTCTGGGGAGAAGCTCTAGAGAAGATGCCAAAAAGAAATGCAAAGTAGGTTTTCCTTCTTGCTTAGATTATCTTAAAAATATAACATCACTTTTTAAAATATTTATGTTTTAGTTGGACACAATATCTTTTTTTTTTCTTTATTTTTAATTTTTTATTGTGGGTTGTTCAAAACATTACAAATTTCTTGACATATCATATTCCACACTTTGATTCAAGTGGGTTATGAACTCCCACCTTCACCCCATACACAGATTGCAGAATCACATCAGTTACACATCCATTGATTTACATATTGCCATACTAGTGTCTGTTGTGCTCCGCTGCCTTTCCCATCCTCCACCCTCCC
>NW_025999853.1:31310424-31350436 GCF_001458135.2 Marmota marmota marmota
GGGAGCCGGAACTCGGGCGCCCCGCGCTCGGCGTTCGCTCCGATAGGCTCAGGTTCTTAGAAGCACCCAGGCGCAGAACCCTAGCAATCTGTTTGCAAGCCACAGGCGAATTGTAGCCTGGAATTACCTGATCTATGGCTGAATGAGTTGCGGTCAGTCGAAAACAGGGGACGTGACGTCAGTTTACCAAGATGGTGGCTGCTGGCCTCCTCTGTGGACTGACCGGTGTGTAGAACCGAGAAGGACCGCTTCCTTCCCCCGTCTGGAACCCAGAATTCAGCCCTGAGTACGGTGCTTGCGCGGCTGGCAGAAACTGCAGCGCTGTAACCCTGCGTCTCTATCCCAGCGCACACTGCAGACTTTCGCCGCGGGGCGATTTGCTGAATAAGCAGTTACCCTCCGTGCGACAAACCTCTCGCGTTTGAGTCCCCGTAGCCGATCCTCGTGCGATGGAAATCCTTCCTCCAGGTTCCGGAGCACCCCACTATTGCTGGAAATTCCTAACAAGATATCCTTTAGCCGTCCTGACTTGTCATACTCCCACACAGTGAAGCAGCACACGGGGGTAATGCACTCCCCTCGCCGCCATCTTCCCCGTCCCCAGATTTTCTTTAGTGCTCTTCCATTGAAGATCCTGATGAATTTAATTCATTGACAACTTACTAGAAACATGGACCAAAAAAGAATATTACTATTTATTGCATATGAAATAGGTAAGCTGTGAGCAATTGTCATATAACTGGAGTTTCAGAGCAAGGTTTGCTTTTTACACCTCTTCCTCAGCCTGGGAGACAGGAAAGCAGAGAGGCAATACAAAGGTCTTAGATCTTCCACAGATGGTTGTTCATTATCCAACTGCTGGTGGGTTATCTATTTAACTGTAAGAGAATTTACTTCTCTGGGACTCAGTTTTCTCAAAAGTGCTTTATACTATAAATCCCGTAGATTGTTGAGATGAATTAAGTAACATAGGAAGAGCTTCTGACATATACTATATATTTATCAGAAATAACTATAGTTATTATAATAAAAATAAGAACTTTATTATTATTCTGCCCCTAATATTTGCTATGTGGTTCCATCTACCCTATCTCCTTTTACATACCTATGTCAACCTAAGGGTCCCCTGAAAGAATCCCCTAGGAATAACAACGGGCTCAAGATGAGAGTAGAGCAAAACCTCTAGAACATCCTGAGCTGAAACAAGTCTATGACTACATTAGTCCATTTTCATTTTGCTTTAACAAAATACCTGAGACTGGTACTTTATAAATAAAACATTGTTTATATAGCTTTTTGGAGGCTGAAAGTCCAAATCAGGTGGTCCCATCTGCTTAGTCTCTGTGGAGTGCCCCCCTGGCTACATCATGAAGTGGCATGGAGTCAGAAAACATAATTACTAAATGCAGAAGAACCCAAGTACATGGGGTGGCCTTATTTATAACAAGCCACTTTCACAAGAAAGGACTGGTATCCACAAGAACTACATTTCTCCCTTTGAATGGCAGAGCCCCAGTGACCTAATCACTTTCCATTAATTAGCCTTACCTCTTAGAGGTCCCACAACCCTTAACATTGCCATATTGAAGACTAAGTTTCCAGCACCTGAATCCTTGGAGGACACACATAAAGCACCTCCAAACTGTAACATTCTCTGAGAAGTGGGAGCAACTGAAAGGAATCTCCTGACCATATGAAGGCAGCTATTGAAATGTCTACAGAGATGCTTATTACTGGGTGACAAAAAGCCTCTGGAGATGCTATCAGAGGAAGGGCTGTAACAAAACTGTCAGAGGGAGGCCACCGTTCTTGGGAACCTGGATAAAGAACTAATGAAAGGGGAGTCCTGCACAAGGACAGCAAGGTACCAGTGTGAGGTCATACCAGGGATGGGAGAAAATCTGGCTTTCAGGGCTCAGGGGGACCCATAAGGGGGTAAGACTGTAGTAATGAGCTTACAAGAAGAGGGAAGGGCATGGGGGGGTGTGTGGTGGTTAATTTTGTGTGCCGACCTGACTGGGCCACAGGGCACAGATATATGAACGAACATTATTCCAGATATTTCTGTGAAGGTGATATTGGATGAGATAACATCTAAATCAATAAATATTGAGTAAAACAGATTTCTTTCCGTAATATGAGTGAGCCTCATCCAATCAATTGAAAATCTGAATAGAGTAATACTAATAATAGTATACTCGGATACCCTTCAATGGCTGACTGTTCATATCCCAGCTGTTCCCTTAGATTAGCCGTTTGCCTCTCTCCTCCAAACAGGATGGAATTCTGCCAGAAGATAGTCTTTGGACTTGACCTGCAATATCTGCTCTTCCCTAGACCTTGTCCCAGGCTCTTCCTGACTACCTTCAGACTTGAACTACAGATTTGAGACTTGACTAATCTTGTGAGGCAATTCCTTAAAATAAATCTCACTGTATATACAAAATTTATTGATCTGCTTTACTGGGGAACCTTAATACAGTGGGGGAAAGTCTAGGAAGAGCAGACCTCTGCCCAGTGGAGAACTGTGTTTTGATCCATACCTTTTGATTAGCCCCCACTCAATCCCCTGAAATGGACTGAATAAACAGTGGCTACAGTGGTGAAGCAAACACCTGTATATTTATTTTTTTCGTATTTATTTCCATTAATTGGTTCATGTACTGTTTTTCCTTCTTTTTGTTCTCCTATGAATCACAGGCAGCTTACTGTAAAAAGTGTACAAACAATAGGGCCATTAAAATAAGAAAGGACGTGACCTAATGTGAGATGGAAGAAGAAAAAATATCTGGAAGACATTTAGAAAAAAAAAAAATATCCGAGAGTAGCTCCGAGATCCTATAGCTTTAAAGGCAAAAAGGTAACTATCATAGTTGTCATAGTATTTCAGGTAATGTACTCAAGATGCACATAGAGGATGTAGCTAGTGCTCACCAGTCCTGATCTGCCCTCCCTCCTGAGCATATGGAAGACTGCAGCTCTCAATCCTCTTATGTTTGGACAGGGGTATGAGACATGTTCTGGCCAATGAACTTTGAGCAGAAACAGCATGTGTCACTTCTGGACCAGGTCACAGAAGCCCTGCACCACTGCATGTAACACTCATGTTAATTTTATGGAGCTTCCACATCCAGGAGCTTGGATCACAAAGCAGGCAGCTGCTCTGGAGAGTGACTTGATATGCAGAAGACTTTAGGTGTTTAGCCAGTGAGATCTCAGAGCCACCTACTGTCACAGCACAAACCCAGCCTATTCTAAATGAAACACCATGTATGATGCCTGACAGGAGCCACTGTTGTTTGTTCTTTTAAACAGGAGAACTGTATATGCTTTTCAAGAACAGTACAGACTTTTTTTCCTGAAGTTAAATTCTTTGAGTGCTTAAGGAAAAAAACAACATCTAGTGAAAAATGTCTTCAAAAGTGGGTTATACAAATGACAAGGATATTTCCTTTTGTGTCTACCTTTAATTTATTAAAAGCCTAGGCACATTGTTACACTGCAGTTCCTCTGGAGGGTAATGAAGTCTAGGTAGTTCCTGGCAATCTAGGAGGATGCAAAGATAGAACTAAGACAGACATCACAAATTTGTGATCCTGTGGCCAACACCTAGACTGCAGAACTATTTTTCTTGGCCTGCTATGTTTTCTTTTTTAAAAAACTAGTTGCCAACATCAGAAACAAAGTGCATGTGCAACAAGGACACAGGATGCATTTGCTAAAAGCAGGGGTTCTTAGGCCTGCATATGCCTATGGGTAACTAAAAACAGGATGAAGCCTGTCATCTCTGCCTTCCTTTTGTATCTTTCTCTTTTATTACCTTAAACTTTGGGTCAAGTCACTTTTCAGCTCTGCAAGTAGGCATGCTAATCATTAAAAGAATGTTCATTTAAGAACTAGTAATACAAGTTTTTTTAGTCCTAAATTTACGTAGCCTATCACTTCCCTCTTAAAGAATGAGGCAAGGTTTGCAGCATCCTGTTTCAGACCCCTGGAGAGTGGTGCCTAGAAGTCTCCAGCCATCATCCCTTCCAGGGTCACAGTCTATTTAATAGACAAATATCCTGAGCAGCAAGTGGAAATTGATCTTCCAAATGATAAAGACTTCTCAGGAGCTACCTTGCAGAACCAGAACTGAGAGCATGATCAACCTGATCATAGTGTGGTCAAGGCTGCTTAATTACATACCTCTTGCCCCTGCCTCCATTCTTCCACTTTTTAAACCTAATCTAGGAAGATCAAAGATAAATAACCCAAAGACAGGGCTGAGATGCCAGATCTCATCTTCACCATATGGGCATATTGTTTAAAGTTCTTTTTCCTGTTTTTCACCATAACCTCTTTTATTTGCTGTTTGGACAACGGGCTGACTTGATTAGGTAGGATGTCCCTCACCTGAGGTCAGGCCTCTGGGTTAGGACTCAGGAACAAATCCATATAAAATCTTGATGACGTCAGGCTTCTCCTTTGTAAAAAAGTTAATCTTGTCAACACTGAGTCCATAGTCCCAAGCGGTAGTGAGTCACCTGAAGCAGAGTCCTTACTGCCCTGTTAGCTGTGGTGTGCCCTCCATGTCCCCCACACAAGTCCCCTACCAACCCACTCCAGTCATTTTTATTACCTAACCGGCCCTTTTGGGCATTTACACTTATGACTCTAGAACACTGGAACCACCAAGAGGCCTCAAGGGCACTTATTTAGAAAACTAAGGAACTTACTTAAACCAATCAGCTCCTGTTTTATATGCTTTGCGTAATGGGCTTTGGCATCCATCCAGCTTCCCAGCAAGAAGCTCACCGCAGGTGGAACAATTCAAGAATGGTTTAACCTATAGGGACCCGCATGGGAAACCACCTGGTTTAGGGCAGCATCCTGGGCTGGAAGGGGCCCAGGAGGGAGTGGTCACACAGAGAGTTGCCTTATGTGGCATCACCTGTGGGACCCACAGGTGATCTTCAGGCTCTGTGGTCTTCAGAAAGCAGACTCTGCAGAGGAAAGAATGCCTCACCCTCACTGTCCTTTCTGCCTCTGGATCTTTCACTGCTGCTTCCCCGGGTGTGAAGTTGGGTGAAAGATGACAGATAAAGAGGTCAATTGTTATTGTTCATAGGGGTACCCCCTGAAGTACAGGGTAGGAGGAAGGGGATATCAGGAGCACCAGGAGATGATAACCAACACAGCTTTCATGTAGAAATGTGAGGGAAAATAATCTGTTTTTGCTTAATAGATTAGAAATATGATGGGAGTCTCCACTAATGTAGAAAACCAGATGACCAGCTGTATTGGTTTGCTAGGGCTGTATTGGTTTGCTAGTATATAACACAGCACCAAGAACTGGGTGGTGGAGATGATAGAAACCAATTGACTCACAGTTTTGGAGGCTAGAAATTCAAGATCAAGGTGTTGGCAGGGTTGTTTCCTCTGAGGACTTTGAGGGAGAATCTGATCCAGGTGTCACTCCTGGCTTCTGGTGGTTTGTGGCCACCTTTGCTGTTCCCTGGCTTGGTGCGACATCACTTCAGTCTCTGCCTCCTACTTCAGATGGCATTCTCCCCACGTGTGTCTGATTCTGGGTCCAAATTTCCTTTTTATAAGGATACCAGTCATATTGGATGAGGGCCTATCCCAATGATCTCATCTTAATTTGATCTTCTGCCAAGATCCTATTTCCAAATGAGGTCACCATTCAAAGGTACTAGGGGCTAGGATTTTAACATATTTTAGAGGAACATAATTCATCCTCTAACACTAGTTTGATCCTTTGACCAATGGTTCTCAGCCAATAGCACACTATCATTTGTAGAATATGAAGTTTACTAGATGCAATGAAATATTTTCATAAAATTTATTTTTATTTCCATTTGTGTTTTCTCATATTTTCACCTTGACCAAAAAAAAATTTATCCTTAACAATGGCACTGAAATGTATTATTTTTGTGTTTCTCAGGGCTCGATGGCATTTAATTACACACTCAAGTGTATTATTTTGATTTAAAAAAACTAATGTAATTACGATTTGGGTTGGTTTGTGCATTGAGGCTTAACAATAATTCCCAACAAGATAACTGCAATGTTTATTTGCTTTAAAAGGCACAAATTACATCTCCAATAAAGAATGCCTCCAAACATATAAATACCCTTTTGGAAAAAAAAAAGAGATTTGCTATCTCTCATGGTGGAATCTAGGTTTTTGGGTAGAATCAGTGGTGAGCTTTAGTATTTGAGAGGTTATAAATCATTGCCTATGATCTCTCCCTACTCCATCTGATTTCTGTTATAATACTAAAAATAAAAAGTGGTGACTTCAAATAAACTCTAAATGAACTCACACTTAATAAAGAAGCATTCGTCTTTAAAATCACATACTTGGAAACAGGTATTCAGGAGATGCCTTGAAATGACCAGGTTTAAGTACTAGAGGTGCTTTTATGAACAACATCCAGAATCCTGTTGAGATGTTTCTGCCAAATTTCTATCTTCGTCAGAAAATATCCTGCCAATACTATTCCCCAAACCACATAGGCAACTGGGCAAGGCCTTCCTTGGAAAAAAAAAAAAAAAGCTGGAAAATTGTCATCAACTTGGTCTGGAGTGCTAAAAGAACTTACTTCAAATACCTCAGTCATTTTAATTGTCTGTACCTGCTATTATTCTAAGAACATAACTATATCTGAGTATGGGCTTTATCCAAAAAATCTACTTATTCCCTAGAAAGTATATTCTTTTGTTATTCTCCATGCTTGGTTCACTTAGGGAGATTTTCAGGGCTAGCACCTGATCTGCCATTCATTCATTCATTTCTTCAGACTATGGAGTACTCACTATGTGCCAGGTCTCTTTTCCTCAGAAGTAAGGAGTAACCCGAGATGGCATTATCTGTAGCTTTATTCTTTTGACCAATATAAAGCTAAAAGTGACATTTTAGGACATTAAAAGTCATGCTAAATTCTTTCCTCAATTCTTGTTTTCCTATTTTAAAGAAGCTAAAAGTATTTGGGGTCCATGCAAATACTGACCACCACGGGGATTTTGTTGTAATTGTTTTTTAATTGCTTGTGAGAGATTTCACAAGATTTATGTATAAATAGCTTTGGGTGATTTCTAAAGGCTTAGCTCCAATATTATGGTTGTTCTTTTATCCATACATGAAAGATGTGGTACTATTGGGTCTCGACTAGGATGCTAAGCCAGTTTTAGAATCACCTGTGGTAATGTCTGATATGGTGAACATTTGATATAGAAGGTCAACTCAAGCAGACCATGTAGACAAAGAGCACAGGTGGGTCTTGTCCTTGGGAAAACTGGAGAGAACTGAAGCAGAAAGGAGAAGGCAGGGTCAAGATAAGGATTGGGGCTTAGAAATTCAAGTGTGAGGGCACAAATTTAGGGTTGGGCTGGTTTAAAGGAAATATCATGATGAGTCACTTGAGCGAAGTTGAGTACAGATGGCAAACAGGTTCCAAAATCTCATAGGAACCTCCACCTAAGGATTTGAGTTCTGCTTTGCACCAAAGCTAGAAGAGAGCTTCTTCTTAGGCTTGGGAAAATATATTATTTGTTCACAAACTTGACAAACGTATTGAGTGATTACTCTTTTGCTCAATATTCTGCTGTTGATAAACTAAACAAATCAGAAAGTACTTGAGCCAGTGAGAAAACAGGAGGAGAAAGCGCTAGAGAGAAAAAGCGAGGACAGAGCATGCAAGGTGCACAGGGTAGGCTAAGGAAGATGTATTTAAATGCAGAGGGTTTTAGATGGGACAATGATTTGTTCTGAGTTTGTTTTAATATATATCACTTGACAATTGATTGTAAACATTAGATTGTAGACAGGCAAAAATAATACTAAGGGGCTCACTTTGGATTTAATACAATGACCCTAGTGAGAGATGTTGGTGCCTCAGTCTAGGTTGGTTGCACTGGAATAGTGGGAAATAATTTGCAGATAGAACCAGCAAGACTTGCTAAAGGATTGATGGCTAAAGGCAGTAGAACACAAAATTAACTAAAGTCTTTGGCCTGAGCAATTGGATGGATGGTGATACCACTGTCCAAGATGGAGACAAATAGTGAAGGAGCAGGTCTAGGAAAAAATAATGATTGATTCTACTTGGAACATATTTATATTGAAATCTAAGAGGTCTGAATGAAGTTTGTGCACAGGCCTGGAGCAAGAACAAAGTTGGAGCTAAAGAAAACCTAAAAGTATTCCCCAATTTTCTTCCTAGTTTTACTTTTGCCTTTGAAATGTCATTCTAAATGTCTATTCATTCATCAGTAAAATAGGTATTTTAAAAAATATGTAAAATAGAACTTGTTACATATTTACCAATGCTTTAAACTACTTTTTAAAATTTCTTCCCACAGACATCTGAAAATGTGACGTGGAAAATCTTTGTTTTTATAAAAGTAAACAATTATCAGACAGTACTGTGAAGATGAGAGCCTAAGTGTCTCATCTTGACAGGGTTCTGGTTTAAAAATAAGAAAATTATGATAAATAATTATATAACCTAATGAAACATGTTTCTTATTATAAAATTAACAATGTTATTGCACATAGTAATTTTCACTTGGAGTCATATTTCCCCTTTAAGATAAAAATAGTTACTGCCAAAATTAGACAATTATGGGTAGATAGCAGAAAATAAACATTCTGAAAACAATTTGGCATATGCCTATGTCCTAAATTTTATGGGTTCTGAATATTTCAAACCTCCTTAAGATAAAAATATAGCTCACATTGAATTATTCCTTCTTCACAAAGGTGCCTCTATATTTAAGTGTAGAACTGATAAAATATATATGTCCCATGTGAAATAATGAATATTCATACAAATCGTGCCAAGGAGGCTATAAGAGAAATTACCTCATTCTTTTCTTTCCTTCCCCCCACCCCTTTTCTTTCCTCCTGAGCTCTTTCTCTAATTGACCACATAGAGATAAGAGTGGCCTGGACGAGGCATGTTACCTACTGGCCAAGATTGATTTCACTGCTCTGGCTGAGAGGCTGAGGCCCTCTTCCTCCCTCCTGCTTGTTCATCGACCCCTCGTCGAAAATGAGTCTGGTGCCCTAGATAACTGAGAACCAGGTTTCACAACCTGGATGTGGAAAATGGCACTGTTTTCCTGGCCAATGCTTAGTGAAATTCAGTACTCCAGAAGACTGAAAAGCCCCCTTGTGCTGGTAAGGAACATTTCTGCCATGTTTGAATAAGTCTAAGAGAACATGAAAAATGTTGGCTCTCAGAAATGCCCGCACTGAATCACATTTCAGCCATCATAGGTAACTTGAATTATTTAACCTACCACACACTTGACTTCAAGGGAATTCTCTATTCCCATCATCTAACACGAGATGAAACCACTTCATCCTCACATTATGATCACACATTTACTATTCTCTCTCTTCCTGTGGTTAGAAAATGTTTTTTCTTCTTAGTAAAGAAAAAATAATAATTTTGGGAATAATATGTCCACACTTTTCTTTTGCTGTAAAATATTTTAAGTGTTTTGTTCACATATTAATTTGGAAAAACATATATTCTGGTGAAAATATATTGTTATACCTAAAAATAATATTCAGAGAAATCCTGCTTCAATAATTTCTAACTTGCTTAAGGAGGTACTTTTTAATAACCAGGAAAATCCCCCAAACTCAAGACTCAAAGCCCTATTTTAATAACGCTTTTTTTTCTTTGCATTTTCTAAAATATCTAATCAGAACTGTGCTGGTATTTTATGAAAAAGAGGTTAGAGAGATTTCCCCCATTGCAGTAGTCGGGATAGATTATGAGACAGTTCCTAAGAACTTTCATCTCATTGAAACTTAGAATGGCCTAGGGCCCTAAATAGCTTCTTTGTTTACAAAGCTTTTGTCAAGTTGTGCTATTTGCTCTGTGCTTTCAAGGGTCAAAATGATAGAGAAAACGGAACCAGGATGGTTTCTGAGGTCTATTTTCCACCCCAATTTCTTCTTCAACGATCCCATCTACAGCTCTCTGATCCACTCACATTAGACTCAACTTGGATGATATCATTCATAACTAAAGATTTTCCTACTACCCATTGATTCCCAAATGTATACCTCCAGATCTTCTTCCTGTGTTCTGGCCTCTGACAATCTAATCTCCTAATCTCCACAGGCAATCCAAATTCAACTTCATCAAGGGGAACTCATTATCTTTTCCTGTCCAATCTCTTCTGCTTGTATATTCTCTATGACAATTCAAATACAATCCAGAGAGAAACCTGAGAGTCACCCCAGACACCTTCAAATCCTTCTCTTATCCAAATGCACAAGCTGACTAAATCTTGTCAATTTGACTTTCTCCTATCTGTCCCCACACAGAGCTAAAATAATAGGATTGGTACTCATGCTATTAGGCATTAAAAAAAAAAAAAAGTATGGCCAGATCCACTCGGGGCCAAAAGAAGTTAGGAAAGTCCTCTTGGAGAAGGTGGACTTTGAACTAAGACTTTAAAGCCAATTTGGTAAAGAGGCCCTTCCAGGCAATGACAGCAACATTACCATTATGGTTGAGATATGTGGTATCCCCCCCAAAGCTCATGTGTGACACAGTGCAGAAGGTTTAAAGGTGAAATGATTGGATTACGAGAGCCTTAACCTAATCTGTGTGTTAATCCCCTGATAGGAATTAATTGAGTGGTGACTGTAGGCAGGTAGGGTGTGGTGAGGAGGGGGGCCCATGGGAACATGCCCTTGGGGCTTATATATTTCCAGGTGGGGGGAGCATGCACTATTTTCTGCACCTTCTCTCTCTCTCTCTCTCTCCCTCCCTATCTCTTTCTCTCTCTCCCACTCCTTCTCTCCCTCCCTCCCTCCCTCTCTCCTTCCTGGTGCCATGTTCCTTGATGAATTATCCACCATGCCCTTCCACCATGATGGTCTGCCTTACCTTGAGCCCTGAGGGCTGGAGTTGGCTGTCTATGGACTGAAACCTCTGAAACTGTGAGCTCCAAAATAACATTTTCCTCCTCTAATTGTTCTGTTCAGGTCTTTTGGTCACAGCAGTAAAAAATCTGCCTAAAGCAATAACTGCAGGCTGAACAAGACAAATGGCAAGCCTTTCAGTATGGGTGGGTCCTAAACTGAATAAGGATATGAGTGGGGAGAATGGAAACTTGAAGAGAATGGAAAGGGAGTTCAGGTTTGTTCTCATAGGCAGTTGGAAGCCACTGCCGGGATTTAAACAGAGGAACAACAAAATCAGAACTGCCTTTAGGAATCTTTCTGTGTGTTAGGAAAGGTAGATGAAAGAGGGGGCAAGAATGGACGTTGGATGCTATTGCTATCATCCAGATAACAGAGAAAGCCAGTCGGAACCACAGAAGGATGGCAACACAGAGTTGTGATCTCAGTGAGGTAAGACTCCAGCTCCCACTCTGGACCTAACTTGAGCAGCTTTGCCCTCATGTGACATATATGTTAAGCTTGCACATAATTCTTCAGTTGAAGAAAAGTGCTGCAGTTTGAGAAGCTCTGGTCAACAGGAGCCCTTAGTGACAGGAACCCTGACTGGCTACCCCATCTCTTGCCTCTCAATCTGGTACCTGCCCTCCACCTCCAACAATCACCATTTGTGCTCCTCAAACACACACACACTCACACACACACACACATTGTGTGCCCTCTCTTGCCATTGTACCTCTCTGCTTGGTTTACCCATTCCTGCATCCCATTTTTTCTCCCTCCCTTCTAAGCCATCACCTCTTCCAAGAAGCCTCCTCTAATCTCCTCAAATTATAAACTTCCATTACTGCCCAGCTCATCCTACATCCTCTAAGTGCATAATCTTCCCTGATTTTCTCACCCTATAATGATACTCAACATTAATTGCATTTCTTGCCTAATCCAATACTCAAGGCTTAACACACTGGATTCTCTCTTTAGTGCACTTTTCACTTGTAGGGTTTTACATTTTTATATCCCCCAGATATTAATTCCAAACTCTTAAGGGCAAAGTCAATATCTCATTGTAGGAAAAGGAAGATGTACTTTTCATCATACCTGGTTTTACATTTCAATTAGTAATTATCTGAAAATTGTTGTTGATTTAACTCAATCTATAAAGCAGTGTGCACACGCGTGCGCACACACACACACACACATACACACACACATTTAACTGCCTTATTTATATTGAAAGTTTGATGTCTTCATAGTCCATGTCACAAAAGCATATCCCAGGTGAGATCATATCATAATGAAATTCTTTCCCATTCTTTCATTACCCACCTCCTAAATTCATGTGGTTGATGTACTAATCTCCAATGGAATTCTATTTGGAAATAGGGCTTTTAGGAGTTAATTAATGTTAAGAGAAGTAATAAAGATGGGCTCCTAATCCAATAGGATTGGTGGACTCATAGGTAGAAAGCAGTCTCTGTCTACCTAAGCATACACCTAAAGAAGGCCATGTAAGCACACAACATATAGGTGGTCATCTGCAAATCAGGGAGTGATCTGCAAAGAAGAGTAGAAACATGGACCCCCTGAAAGACAAACACATGAATTTTGTCCTACCACATTCTCAAAGGAGAATCAGAAAAAACTAAAAGTCACTGAGGGAAAGAGCCTTCTATAAACCTGAGAATCTAGAAGCAAAAGGGTTAAATGTGTTCACAGCTATAAAGCTGCTTTAGAGATAGCAATAAGGAAGTTTCATCGGACTTTCAGCCTCTGTAGACAATGGAAGGTGTTTGTTCAGCTAACTTTTCCAAAAAAGACTTCCTGCCAAGCTGTAGGCAGCAACACTCACACACAATAGCCCGCACTTCCCACACAAGCCACTGAGAAATCCTGATTTCCCCTGGACTGTTTCAGAAGAGCGCCATTACATTACAGTCAAGAGAAGGAGTGGGAGGAAGGAGGGAAATGCTGCATTCGGTTCTCTTACAATCTATTTTTAACATGCCTGAGAAGGTTTGAGCTATTAATGAAATGAGGCTAGATTGAAAAACAAAACAAAAGGGAGCCATGGGGCAGCAGAGGCCTGCTGTGGAGGCAGGGAGGGTTGATTCCTCAAGGATGCTAACAACCACTAGTTCAGTTATCACATGAGACGTTTACGTTACTCATTAACATACACTGAATTTGAGAAAGTAAATGTGTAATGAAAATAAATTAGCTTTCCCCTGATACTGGTTTTCACAATCTATGGTATGTTCCACACTCTTTTGTCCACCCACTGAATCTGATGTCCCACATGCTTAGGGGGAAATATTTGCAAATCTCTACCCTGGTGGTGCTCTAGGTTCTTTTATTTATTTTCTTTCATCAAAAAACAGATTTGACAACATGACTATGATTCAGGACAGGTATTGATAGCTGGAACACTCAAGGAACAGTTTGAGCTGGTATAGTATCATTCAAGGTCACAATCTACCAAATTTTATGGTGCTGTAGAAGCTATACAGTAATGCTCTGCCACTGAATGCCTAAAAGACAACACAATCAACAGCCATCACTAAACTCAAAGCACATTTAAAAAAATTTTTTTTCATAAGTTCACAAGGTTAGTTTCTCATCTTATCTACAGGTAGGCTAAGCAGGTGTTAGTTAAGAAAATCTTAGGAGTAATGAAAGGAGCAGTAATAGTAGCAACAGCTAGAATTTAGTAAGTGCTTGCTAGTAATCAAACACAATAGTGAATACAAAGTGGATTCTTGTTCAGACCTTAATTATAGACGATAAAAGTAAGGTTAAGAACAATTTGTCACTTGCTAAGACAGTATTGCTACTAAGTGGTAGAGTTAAGTTTCAAATCAAATTTCATCTGACTTCAAATCCCCATATTCTTAACCTCTAAGCTATCCTACTTCCATCTGTGGTCCATGGTACACCCTAGGCATCACAAGAAACTTTTATCAAGCAATAGAGAACACATTCTTCTAAGAAAAATTTACCTGGAACTGGGTCTCTCAGAATTTACTGCTCAACCTCTCCTGTCTTTCCATTGCCATGAATCAAAAAAAAAAAAAAAGGTCGGTGGGGGGAGTGATGAACAGAGAGAATATGCCTTCCAATAGCTCTCATCCTGCATAAGAGAGCATCTTCTTTTTGCATGGTTATCTCGGGTTTGAATCTATCATTCAGTCTAGGAGAAACATCTACTGCAACTCCTCTACATGGAGCTTAACTGTTTGCCAAATACCAGACTAACAGCATTGCCACAGCTATAAATACATCGGTGTACTGAGTACCTTACAGAATTGGATAATGACATTCCTTAATCAGGAAGTTATTTATTATATTTTTGATGTACTTTTATCATAAATGTACAGGTGCAATAAAGAAATCCATCAAAATATCTAAAAAGTAGCATAGATTGAAAATCTTTTATAGCTCAAGAATAATGAGAAATGGAATACTTGGCAAAAATAATTTAGCTTGAAACAGAGGAGGATAGAAAAAAAATGAAGTTGCCCAGATTTATGGAGAGGTATGGAACTGATTTCTAAGACGTGATTCTCTTAGCCAAACTCAATTCTCAACCCTCTCAATTTCTCATATTTCTTTCCTTGGCCCACTTGCCTTCTGTTTTGAGCCTCCTTCTGCCCACAGATCCTTATGCCACAATATATGCTAGGACAAAAATTATTCTTACTGATAAATGGGTAATTTCAATAATATTAAATAAGGAAGAGGCTGAAGTTTCTAATTCTAGTTAAGGCAATTTTAAGAAGTTGAGTTTTTTCCATGAAGTAAATTATATATATTTACTGTGGAAATTTAGAAAACAGAAAAAAATAAAGAAAATGAAAACCACCTGAATTTTTAGAAACTGGAGATAACCACTACTAATATTTTCTGCACTTCTTTTTTTTTTAATATTTATTTTTTAGGTGTAGATGGACCCAACACAATGCTTTTATTTTTATGTGGTGCTGAGGATCGAACCCGGGTCCCACCCATGCTAGGCGAGCGCTCTACCCCGAGCCACAATCCCAGCCCTGCACTTCTTTTTTATATTCTTTGTATGTATTGATTTGACCAATTATTTAGCAAAAATAATTGAGTGCCAACTGTGTCCCAAACATTGCTTAATGTGTTGAAGATATAGCAAGATAGAAAATGGACACAAATTTCTAACCCGATAGAAGTTGTATTCTATTTGGAGAAGTCAAGCTATAAAACCCAAAAGTGAAGTTAAATGGTTTATTGAAAGATGAAAAGTGCTATGGAAGAAAACACAGTGGAAAGGGGAGAGAATGTATGGGGGCAAAAATGAGGTGGTCATTTTAATATGATGTCTGTTATCAAGAATGTAGCATTTTATCAAAAATGTGAAGAGAGTGAGTTACAAATCTACACAGGTATTTCACAGAGAAAGTTCAAACTTACATGAAATACAAAAGTAAACATTCATTTCCTTCTCACAGTGTTGTGAGCAATCGGGTATTGGTGGCAGTCGCTAGGGTGGTTTTTCTCTATGTATCTCTTATCCTTCTCGGGAGACCAGTGGGTTATCTGGGGTTTGTTCCTCTTATGATAAATGCAGAGGCACGAAAAGGAAAGAGCTACAACTCAAGCACAGTTTGAGCATTTGCTTGCTCCATGGCTACTAAACCAACTCTTTACCAAAACCAGCCACAGGGCCAGGTTAAAATGCAGAGAACTACAGACAGTCCCTGATTTATCAACTTTCCACCTTGTGATGATACAAAAGGTAATACAAATTCAGTAGAAACTATGCTTTGAATTTTGATCTTTCCCAGACTAGTGGCAGGAGTAAGATCCTCCTCTCTGTGGCCAGGGTGGTGAGCCACAGCTCCCAGTCAGTAAAGTGATCCCAGGATAAACAACAGACATTTCAGAGCACTATGTGGCCAGTGTTTTGTGTTTCCATATCCTATCATGTCTACACAATGCCCATCAGTGTCTACCTGTATAACCATTTGTTTCTCACTTTCAGTATGCCGTTCAATAAATTATAGAAGCTATTCAACATTTTATTTTCAAATAGGCTTTGTGTTAGATAATTTGCTCAGCTGAGGGCTAATGTAAGTGTTCTGAACATGTTAAAGTCAACAAGGCTAAGCTATTATGTTTAGCAGTTTAGATGTATTAAATGAATTTTAAATGATATTTTCAAGTTATAATGGATTTGTCATAAATTAAGAATCATCTGCACACTTCTTGTGTGGAAGTGTGGGTTTCAGGAAAGAAAGCAAACTTTTCTTCTTAGGGGAAAAATTTCTTTATTTGGCTCAAGATCTGATCCCTGGAAGTCTCTACCTACTCAATTGTTTTCCAGAGCTGTTGACAAAGCACTCCATGGGGACAAGTGGAGATCTTTCTTTAACATCCTCTTCCTTGGCCATTCCTGAAAGGGCTTTGGAGAATACACAATTGTTGAATTCTAAATAGCTCTCTTATCCTATTTCCTGCCTAAAGAATTCTAAGGGATCATTTTTCTGTTTTATATACTCGTTATCCCTTCTGGTCTAGGCTGTAGTTATTTTGTCAGTACAATCTTCTCAAAAACTTTAGAGATTTCCTATGTATTAGATTCTAATAAAGACCATTTGTCAAAACACACACACACACACACACACACACACTTTTTTGCTATATATTTAAAGTACACATAGGATTTTTTTAATTTATAAATGACTTCGGAATGCATTACAATTCTTATTACACATTTAGAACACAATTTTTCATATCTCTGGTTGTATACATAGTATATTCACACCAATTTGTGTCTCCATACCTGTACTTTGGATATAAGGATCATCACATTCCACCATCATTAATTACCCCATGCCCCCTCTCTTCCCCTCCAACCCCTCTGCCCTATCTAGAGTTCATCTATTCCTCCCATGCTCTCGCTCCCTATTCCACTATGAATCAGCCTCCTTATACCAAAGAAAAAAATTCAGCATTTGGTTTTTTGGAATTGGCTAACTTCACTTAGCATTATCTTCTCTAACTCCATCCATTTACCTGCAAATGCCATGATTTTATTCTCCGTTTTTGCTGAGTAATATTCTATTGTGTATATATGCCACATTATTTTAATCCATTCATCTATTGAAGGGCGTCTAGGTTGGCTCCACAGTTTAGCTATTGTGAAGTGTGCTGCTATAAACATTGATGTGGCTGTATCCCCGTAGTATGCTGTTTTTAAGTCCTTTGGGTATAGATCAAGGAGAAGGACAGCTGGGTCAAATGGTGGGTCCATTCCCAATTTTCCAAGAAATCTCCATACTGCTTTCCATATTGGCTGCACTAATTTGCAGTCCCACCAGCAGTGTATGAGAGTACCTTTTTCCCCACATCCTCGTCAACACTTATTGTTGTTTATATGCATAATAGCTGCTATTCTGACTGCAATGAGATGAAATCTTAGAGTGGTTTTGATTTGCATTTCTCTAATTGCTAGTGATGATGAACATTTTTTATGTATTTATTGATTGATTGCACATCATCTTCTGAGAAGTGTTTCTTCAGGTTCTTGGCCCACTTATTGATTGGGTTATTTGGTTTTTGGTGCTTAGCTTTTTGAGTTCTTTATATACCCTAGTGATTAGTGCTGTATCTGATGTGTGAGGGGTAAAGATTTGCTCCCAAGATGTAGGCTCTCTATTTACCCCACAGATTGTTTCTTTTGCTGAGAAGAAACTTTTTAGTTTGAGTCCATCCCATTTATTGATTCCTGATTTTAATTCTTGTGCCACAGGAGTCTTATTAAGGAAGTTGGGGCCTAATCCCACATGATGGAGATTAAGGCTTACTTTTTCTTCTATTAGATGCAGGGTCTCTGATAGTATTCCTAAATCCTTGATCCATTTTGAGTTGAGTTTTGTGCATGGTGAGAGATAGAGGTTTAATTTCATTTTATTGCATATGGATTTCCAGTTTTCCCAGCACCATTTGTTGAAGATGCTATATTTTCTCCAATGCATGTTCTTGGCACCCTTGTCTAATATAAGATAATTGTAGTTTTGTGGGTTAGTCTCGCACACAGGATATTTTGATATATCTGAAATAGTTACTACAGTCAAGCAAATTAGCCTATCCACCATTTCATATTGTTAACTTTCTTCTTTTTCTATTTCCTTTTTAAAAAAATTTTTAACATTTATTGGTTCTAGTTAAGTTATATATGACAATAGAATGCATTTTGACACATCATATATAAACAGTATAACATCTCATTTTTCTGGTTGTACATGATAAGTACACAGGTTGTATAATCATATATGCACAAAGGGTAATAATATCCAATTCATTCTACCATAATTCCTACCATAATTCACTACCCTCTTTCTAATCCAAAGTACCCCTATTCTCTGCCACCCCATTGTGAATTAGCATCTGTATATAAGAGAAAACTTTCAGGCCTTTGGTTCTTGGGATTGGCTAAGCATAATATTCTCCAGTTCCATCCATTTTCCTGAAAATCCATAATTTCATTCTTCTTTAAGACTGAGTAATATTCCATTGTGTATATATACCACATTTTTTTTTTATCCATTCAGCTGTTGAAGGGTGCCTAGGATGGTTCCACAGTTTAGCTATTGTGAATTGAGCTACTATAAACATTGATTTGGCTGTGACACTATAGTATGCTGATTTTAAATCCTTTGGATATAAACCTAGGAGTAGGATAACTGGCTCAAATGGTGGTTCCATTCCAACTTTTTTGAGGAATCTCCACACTGCTTTCCAGAATGGTTGCACCCATTTGCAGTCCCACCAGCAATGTATGAGTTTACCTCTACCCCCATATACTCACCAACATTTATTATTCCTTTTATTCTTGATAATTGCCATTTTGACTGGAGTGAGATGAAATCTCAGTGTAATTTTGATTTGCATTTCTCTAATTGCTAGAGATGTTGAATATTTTTTCATATATTTTGTTGATTGATTGTATTTCTTCTTCTGTGAAGTGTCTGTTCTGTTCCTTAGCCCATTTATTGATTGGGTTATTTGTTTTGTTGGTGTTAAGTTTTTTGAGTTCTTTATAACCTGGAGTTAGTGCTCTGTCTGATGTGCAGGTGGTAAAGATTTTCTCCCATTCTGTAGATTCTCTCTTCATGTTCTTGATTATTTCCTTTGCTGTGAAGAAGCTTTCTAGTTTGATTCCATCCCATTTATTGATTCTCGATTTTACTTCTTGCACTTTAGAAGTCTTGTTAAGGAAGTCAGTTCTTAAGCCTAAGTCCTTGAGCCACTTTGAGTTGATTTTTGTGAAGGTTGAAAGATAGGGGTTTAATTTCATTTTGCTACTTATGAATTTCCAGTTCTCCCAGCACCATTTGTTGAAAAGGTTATCTTTTCTCCAATGTATGTTTTTGGTACCTTTGTCTAATATGAGATAATTGTATTTATGTGGGTTTGTCTCTGTGTCTTCTATTCTGTACCATTGGTCTATGTGTCTGTTTTGGTGCCAATCCCATGCCATTTTTGTTACTATTACTCTGAAGTATAATTTAAGGTCTGGTGTTGTGATGACTCCTGCTTTACTTTTTTTGCTTTGGCTATTCTGGGAATCTTATTTTTCCAAATGAATTTCATGATTGCCTTTTCTATTACTATGAAGAATGTCATTGGGATTTTAATAGGAATTTCATTAAATCTGTATAATATTTTTTTGTAGTATAGCCATTTGGACAATGTTAATTCTGCCTATCCAGGAGCAGGAAGATCTTTCCATCTTTTAAATTAAATTAAATTTAAATTTAAATTTCTTTCTTTAAGTATCCTGTAGTTTTCATTGTGGAGGTCTTTCAACTCTTTTGTTAGATTGATTTTCAAGTTTTTTTTTTCTTTGAGGCTATTGTGAATGGGGTAGTTTTCCTAATTGCTCTTTCAGTGCTTCATCACTGATATATAGGAACCTGTCTGACTTATGGGTATTGATTTTATATCCTGCTATGTTGCTGAATTTATTTATTAGTTTTAGAAGTTTTCTGGTGGAATTTTTTGGTTCTTGTAAATATAAAATTATGTCCACAAATAATGATAGTTTGAGTTCTTTTCCTATGCATATCCTTTTAATTTCTTTTGTCTGTCTAATTCCTCTGGATAGAGTTTCAAGGAAGATGTTGAATAAAAGTGGTGAAAGAGGGCATCCTTGTCTTGTTCCAGTTCCTACATGAAATGTTTTCAATGTTCCTACATTTAGCATGATGTTGGCCTTGGGCTTAGCATAGATAGCTTTTACAATGTTGAGGTATGCTCCTGCTATCCCTAGTTTTTCTAGTGTTTTGAACAGGAAGGGGTGCTGTATTTTGTCATATGCTTTTTTTGCGTCTATTGAGATGATCATATGATTCTTGTCTTTTAAGTCTATTGATGTAAAAAAAAGGCTTTCTTTTTTTTTTTTTTGGTGGTCTGAATACTTAAAAGTCTACTCTCTTGGCAAATTTCCAGCATACGATATAATATTATCAATGTAGTTCTCCTGTTATACATTAAATCTCTAAAATTTTTCAACCTGCATAACTGTAACATTGTATCCTTTAATTCACATCTTCCCATTTCCCCATCCTCCTGTCTCAGATAACTACCATTCTACCCCCTGTTTCTATGTATTCAAATTTTTCCTTTTTAAAATTTCACATGTAAGTAAGATCAGTACTACTTTTTTCTGTGCTGGATAGGTCCTCAAATGAAATGAAAGCAACAACTTGTAAAGATACTTGTACTTCAATGTTCCTTGCAGCACAGTTCACAACAGCCAAGGATGGAAACACCCAAGTGTTTATTGATAGATGAATAGAGAAAGAAATTATAGTGTAAATACAATGGAATATCATTTAGCCTATCATTCAGAAGGAAATCTTGCCATTTATGACAATGTGGATGCACCTAGAAGAGATTGTGCTAAGAGAAATAAGGCAGACACAATTCTTTTTGAAGAATCTCTCTTTCTAGGCTCCATTACATGTACTGTGGGCATATTGGCTTCTGCGAAGCACAGTAAATGCAATGCACTAGCATAATTTCTTTCTCAATTGCAAGTTTACAAGTTATTTGAGGTAGCTCTGCTTCAGTGTGCAGCTGCACATGAGCAGGGAAGATGGAGTGGCTGTCTTCTTTCTGTCTTTTATTATCCGGGAACCTGTTGGTTTCCTAGAGGTCATGTTTTACTCAGGCAGTGGGGAAATCAAGAGTAGCCTTGAGTTCACTCTGAAAGTGAATAAAAGCATGGGTTAGCATGCAGATACTCCATCTCCTTGGCCCAGAAGTGGCACATCCCTTCACTTTCTGATACACTTCACCAAAAGCATTAGTGGGTTCCCACAAAGCTACAAGGGGGCTGGGCAGTGCAGTTGCTGGCTGAACAATGGCCTCCCAACAACTCTATGCTGTGAAAGGGGGCTCAAATCTTTTTAGTCCACTAGTCATTTCTGCCACAATGAGAAAAGCTTTACTATATAGTCCATGGAAAAACAAAAATCTTACACACACACACACACAGTATGATGTCCCCTGTGTGATCTATAGAGAGAGCTAGATGTGTAAAGATCTAGATATAATATAGATCTAGAGATAGATGAATAGAAAAAAATCTGAAATTATACATATATAATTATTGTTACATAACTATAATTAACTAGTGAGATTGTGGTGGGGTTTGCTCATATTTAAACATGAAAAATTTTATACTTTTCAAAAATAAACTATAATTTTATGATGAGAAAATAATAAGGTACTACAAAAAACTCAAATGTGTACTTTGTTTTTTAACATACTTTATAAAAAAGATATGAAAAAATCTGCTCTATATGTGTAATAAGAATTAAATGCATTCTGCTGTCATGTATTTAAAAAAATAAAACCAATAAAAAATTAAGCTCTATCAAGAAAGTCTTCTTAAAAAAAAAGCTCAAACAAATTTCTCTCTTCAACATAATGACATTTTCTGTTTTCTCTAAGAATCTATAATGAGACAATATCATTCTTCTTAAACTTTCTCCTTTAAAAAGTTTAATTCTGAAAAAAATACCCACTTATAATTTGTTATTTCTTGCAGAAAATAATCATGCATTAAATTTTGGTCTGCCACTGATCTTGATCTTTTGAAAAATATAAACACCACATTACTCTGGATATATTGATAGTTCAGGGCATTACCATTCAGAATAGAGCAAAAGCAAGGATAATAGGTTTTTTTCCCCTAAAATTTTAGAAGGAACTATTTCAGATGGCCTGATGTCAAGTTTTATGTCAACTGGTATATTTCTAAGAGACTGAAGAGTTCAAGGGGCATGGAAATAGTTTGATATTTCATTTGTGGTTCCCTCTTCTGAATAGATTCACATCAACAAATATTCATTGTCATCTTATATTTGCTCACCTTTACCCACAGAAGGAGATTGAATGTCTATTACTAAACCATTTACTTATGTTGCTTCTCGTGAGGATAACTTGAGTATCCCTCTGAATTATTCAAAATTCTGTGAATAGTGCAAAAGGGAACTACCTTCTCTCCACTACTGGAAAGATCATTTATTTCTACAACTGTATGTTGAATATGTTCTCCAGAGAGAAAATGACTGGGTTTGATTTCTGGTTCTTTCACTTTCTAGATTGGGTATTCACTACCTCTCTTGACTTCAGTACCTTCGTCTATTAAATACATAGTGAGAATTAAATGAGTCAAGAGCTGAGAACAGTGCAGCATACAGTAAGTATACAGCAAATGTCGGGTATTAATGTGTTGCTTCTAGCTACCGCGTGGTGTTATTGAAGACTTATCGTCCCAAGTCTGACGTATGAAGCTGCCCACTCTACAATGGCACACCACTGACTATTACCATGCAGGACACCTGAGTTATCTGGTATAGAACCATCCTATTTCTTCCCGGAAACGCTTGGCAGTAGATGGCCTAAACTCAGGCTCACAGTGTTGCAGCTTTACCTTATCAGCTCTTTAGGGCCAAGTCCCAGTCATCGCAGTGCTTGATTAGGAACTAATAGATATCAGCCCTTCAAAGACCCCAACTACTGCCTCTCTCCTACAGGAGATCCGTGTAGTGGTCTAAACAATTTTGTTAAATCACTAATTGTGACACATGAAGGGAGGAGACATATATTTTTTAATTGATTTGATCTTTTTACATATAAAACATTATACTGTGAACATGTTTCCAAAGCACTGATTACATAGGCTTTATATGTGTAATCGGTTCCCAATTATTTTCTTTTTAACATTCAAATAATAAAGTTCTCCTATTTGAAACACTATATCTTCCATATTTAAGACATTTAAACTTATTAAATTATTAGATATTTTAATGTGCAATTTTCTCATGTATATGGGCATGATTCTTAGTAAATACGTCTCTCACTATCATTTTTTTTTTTGACGCAGGTTATAAATTTGCTTATTTATAAAACTTTATTTCAGTCACTTTGCCATACTACCAGTCAATTCTTTTTTGTTATTTAAGACATATAAAGCAAGGCTGGGGACGTAGCTCAGTTGTAGATCAATTGCCAAGCATGTGCAAGGCCCTGGTTTCAGTACCAGTACACCACACATCATACACACATGTGGGCATGCATGTGCACAAGACACATCATAGTTGAAATATATATAAGATTAAAATTATTTCATCAGAAATTTAACTTTAGTTTTTCCATTTAAGAGGAAACAGAAAGGTAGAATCAACATAGTCAGTCCTCACTCCATGAGTGTGGGTATGGGATGCTTGCAAGACAGATTTAAGGAAGACTTCTTTAGGGAGTAATTGCTGTTAAGTCACAGAAAATAGCCTTATGCTGACATCTTTCCTAGCTGGAATGGGGTAGTGATGATCTGTAGGATTTTTATGTAATTGCATTTTCAAGGGAAAGGTCTATACTGTTCTAAAGATATCCCTAATGTGTAGGGATTGGCTCTTCCATTTTATAGATGAGGAAATTTGAGATTCAGAGAGAAAAAATATTTCCAAAATAACAGCAAGAATATGGCAGACTTAGGATTCAAACCCAGGTCTGATTCCAAAATCAATAATCTTATTAATTATATAACTATGCTTATGTACTTATTATGTATGATAGTACATACATAATATGTATATATTATATTTATTTATAATAATATATTATGTCACCTATTATGTAAAAGTAAACAATGTTTAAATCAATGCTGGCATGACTTAACAAATGAAACCTCTCTAAAGCTGTAGTAATCTATCAAGATCTTTCTTATACAATAATAATTCAAAATGAATTGAATTCAGGCTTCTATTTTGAATTCTTAAATCTGGAAAGTATGCTGCTCCCTCAGTCAAAAAAAAAAAAAAAAAAAACCCAGTGAAATTATCTGAAAATCACAACCTACATCAGATATTTGAAAACTCAGGGAAACAAATGAATAAAGAAATCTAAAGAAAGGAAGGAGATAAGAAGTACAAGTCCTTGCTCAGCTGGTGAAGACACTGGGCAACATGTATGATTACAAGAAATCCACCAAAATTGTTAACAAATTGCTCAAAGTCAAGAGTTACCTAATGTAAGAAAATAGAAGCCCTGGGAGTACAAACGAAAAGAGAATTTATACCCACTCACAAGCTCTTCTGCATGGACCTTAGAGGGATACATAAGAATAATTTGAGGGCTGGGGATGTGGCTCAAGTGGTAGCACGCTCGCCTGGCATGCGTGCGGCCCGGGGTTCGATCCTCAGCACCACATACAAACAAAGATGTTGTGTCCGCCGAAAACTAAAAATAAATATTAAAATTCTAAAAAAAAAAAAAAAAAAAAAAGAATAATTTGAGGCAAGTAAAGAGTTAGTAGAGGGGCTGGAGTAGTGGCTCAGTGGTAGAGCGCTTGTTTGGCATGTGTGAGCCCCTGAGTTCGATCCCCAGCACCGCATATAAATAAAATAAAAGATGCATTGACAATTAAAATATTTAAAAAACCTGATACTCAGGTAAGTTATCTTAAAAAAAAATAGTAGAAAGGCTTTCTTGTAAAGAAGCTTGAGGGAGGGTGCTGTCATCCACTGGAGCAAAAATCACAAAGCTCCACCTGCATGCTTCTCTCAATTTTCCCTAAGCAACAAAACCCTTAAACTGCCAAGGGAAGACACAGCCAACCCTTTTGCTTTTGGGTGAAAAGTAAGAGCTATTGCAGCTGAAGAAAGGAAATAGAAAAACTAAAGACTTTCTTCTCTGGGAAGGGCAGGAAGCTGTCCTGAGATTAGATGATTAATGGTCTCCCAAAGCAGAGGAAGTACAAGAATCATGAAAACGGTCCATCCCAATGCTTAAGGACATAGTATTCACCTATGATTAAGGCTGCACTAGTACAATAGAGAATGTCCCACCCCCTGCCATCCAATATAAGCTAGCAAGCATTGATTGACAAGTCATGGTAGTATACATCTATACTTTGGGGAGAGGGACAAAAGCTTAGAAAAAGGCCCTGTCTGAGACAGCAGCACAAAAGGAAAACCTAAAGCTGAACGTGGATCTGATATTAATAAAAATTCTCCAAAAAACCAGCTGTCACTCTAAGGACAAGGAATTTAAAACCTGTGATGTGAGCTGGGATGTAGAGACTGCTCCTATGTGTGAGGCCCTGGGTTCCATCCCCCACACTGTGAACAAAGAAAGGCAGAGAGGGTATGAAATCTGTGATGAGCTAGGGACATAGTTACAACAAAACCACACCCAGCTCAACTCCTGATTAGACTGACACAATATTTCCACTTCCATTTTAAAACCTAGGCCTTTAAAGAAAAGTTGGGCATTTCCAAGTAAAATGATATTAATTTCAGTCTTTACTATTCTACATTAAATGTCCAACATTCAAACCAAATACACAATATACAAACAAAAGAAAAATATAACAAGTTGTCAAAGGACAAAGCAATTAATATAACCAAATTCAAACACGATCCTGATGTTGCCATTATCAAGAGTTGAAAATATGAATGTTAAGAGGCTGTAGGAAAAGAGAGGATAATATAAACAATTGAGAAATTTGAGCAGAGAGATGAAAAATCATAAAACAGTGAAATGTAAATGCTGGAAATGAAAAATATGGTAGCGGAGATGAATATGGCTTTAGTGGGTAATGAGTATTCTTGAAGCCGCCGAGGAAACTATCAGTGAACTTTGAGATAAATCAATAGAAATTATCCAAACAAGAACACAAAGAGGGAAAAAACACCCACAGAATCCAAGAATTGTAGTATAATATAAAACAGTCTAAAATTCATGAAATTATAATCTCTGAAGAAGGGATAGAGGAAAGCAGAAAAAAATACTAGAAGAAATAATGGTTAAGAATTTTTCCAAATTAATGAAAGACATGAAACATAAGATTCATGAAGCTCAGAGAACTCTAAGCAGAATAAGTACATTTAAAATGACTAGAGATATTATCCTCAAACCACTGAAAACCAAATTCCTAAAGGTGATCAGAGAAAAGCAAACAATCGTGCACACAGGAACAAAGGTAAGAATTATAGCAGACTGTATCAGAAATTAAGTCAAAAACAAACAAACAAACAGGACAACAATTTTAAGGTGCTAACCACAAAAATAATACCAATCCAGAATCAAAACCCAGTGAAAGTAATTGCAGGAGAAGAAATTTTAAGACAAAGAAAAACGAAAAAAATACACATTCAATAGAAAAAAAAAATTCAAGGAATTTCTTCTAGAAGAAAATAAAAGGAGGGCTGGGGATATAGCTCAGCTGGTAGAGTGCTTGCCTTGCATGCACAAGGCTCTGGGTTCAATCCCCAGCACCACACAAAAAAAACAAATAAATAAAAGGAATGACACTGGAGTCATGTCTACACAATGAAATTCAGAGTATAGAATTCAAACAAGTGCAGGCAAATATGTAATTATTTTGTTCATTTTAATGAACTCTGGATAATGACTGACTAAAGCAGTAATAAACCAATGTTTTATGTGTGTTTATTAATAATATGTAAAAGTAAAATTTGTGATAATAGATCCATGTACTGAAACCAGCAAGGCACTGAGAGTATATTGCCCTAAGACCCTTATACTCTATAGGAAATAATAAAATATTATTTGAAGGTAAGCTGTGATTAATTAAAGAGGTATATTTTAAAACAAAAATCTTTGAAAGAGATATTAAAATAAATCCAATATTGAAGATAAAATGGAAACATAAAAACTAACTTTTAAAGGGGCAAAAATAGAACAAATAGAAAGCCACTAGCAATGTAATAGATTTTTACCTAACTATATTAATAAAAAATAGATATAAATGACCTGAACACATCAATTAAAATAACCTGTCAGATTGGTTTAAAAAACAAGAACTTATTGGAAGACTAATCTTAAATAGGGATGGATATATAAGTAAAAAGATATTAAAAGTAGGAAGGCACTCAAAATAAACCTGGAGAAGGCTCTATATAAGGTAAAACAGATTTTTAAAATGAGGATATTACCAGGGATGAAGATAAAGGGGTTATGATAAAGAGATCAATTCACAAGAAGACATAACTACCCTAAATGGGAACGTACCTAACAAGAATGTCTCAACATGTATGCAGGAAAAAACCAATAGAGGTGCAAGGAAAAATAGATAAATCTACAATTATAGCTAAAGATTTCAACAATGCCCTCTCAATAAGTGATAGAACCAAGTAGGCAGAAAGTGAGCAACGGTATGGCTGGCATCATATTTAATGTTCAAAGAATGCTTTTCCTCTTAGCCTGGGAACCAGACGAGCACATTCACTTCCAGTTCTCCTATAGAACATCATATTGGAAGTTCTAGGCAATGCAGTGTGTCAAGGAAAAGAGAAAAAGGGCATGCAGATTGGAAAAGAAGCAATAAAGCTGTCTCTATGTGCAAAAAAACAGATTGTGTTATGGTTTAGATAGGAGGTATCCCCCTAAAAGCTCTTGTGTTCAACAAGGCAAGAATTCTCAGAAGTAAAATGATTGGGCTATAAGAGTCTTTAGCTAGTCAGTGGATTAATCCATTAATATGGATTAACAGGGTGGTAACTCTAGGCAGATAGGATGTAACCCGAGGAGGCACGTCACTGGGGCATGCCTTTGGGGTTTATATTTTGTCCTTGGAGAGCAGAACTCTCTCTGCTTCCTGGCAGCCATGTCCTGAGCTGTTGTCTTCCTCTGCTCTTCTGTCATAATGTTCTGCCTCACTCTGGGCCCAGAGTTATGGAGTCAGCCATCTATGGATCGAACCTCTGAAATTGTCAGGCCTGATAAACTTTCCCTCCTCCATGTGGTTCTTGCCAGATATTTTGGTTACGACAACAAAAAAAGTTGACTAAAACAGTCTGTGTGGAAAATTCCAAAGGATTAAAGAAAGTAGACTCTCAAGAAAGCTTAGCAAGGATACAGAATACAAGTTCAATTTAGAAAAATCAAATTTCTACCTATCACCAATGAACAGTTAGACATTACAATAAATACATTGTTAGGGAAAAGGAAAAATAACTTTTCACAAATGATCACTCTACTAATTAAATAAGCTGAAACAGCACTTAATATTTTTAAATTATAGATGCAAAAATATTAGTGTTAATAAAGTTTAGGGAAAAAAATCCCTTCTTCCTGCATGATGAAAGTAAAAAGTAATCTAATTTAAACTATCTCCCAGGAAGAAAAAAACTATTTCCTAGGGGAAAAATAATTATTGTTTTAAAATGAATTTTCCTATATTTAGTGAAGAAATAGCAATCTTGATCTTCATGTGTCATTTCAACAGTGTTTTCATCAATGAATGCCCATGTATTCATTTTTTGCATTTTAAATACTATAGAAATAAAATAATTGTGAATTTATACTGTTGTACATATTTCAAGGTGACCTGGTTCTAAACAAAACAAGATAAAACAAATGTCCACTGCTGAGTTGTCTACCAGATCCTGGACAGTGACGTAGCATTTATGTCAACCTGTCCTTCCGTGTCCATGGCAGACATCACTACTCACAGCATCTGAGAAGAATCTTTCTCAGCATAGTTAACATGCAGGATGAAACTTAACATCCTAGAGTCATAAAACCAAGTTCAAATTCCTTTGGAAATTAAGTTTTCCATAATCTAACACTGTTCTGCCCATTTGTCCAGTAAAATTATCTTTGCTTTTCTCTCTGCCTTGTCCAAATCTTCCCTTTCTTCCAGGCCCAGCTTAGTCTCTACCTTAACCATAAACCTGCCCTTAATATCTGGATCCATAGTGAATATTTACTTTAGTGATATCCTATTCCACATATCATAAATACCACATTTTAATGCTTCATCTATTTTCCTTTTGGGTCATGAGTCATGGCTTTAATTCCTCAAGCTGATAGATGTTCCATCCTATGATTATTATATAGTCTTCCTATCCCAAAGATAAAAACAGTATGGAACTTAACAGCTGCTGTGGGTGATTTTTCTGGTTAGTTATCAGCATCCACACTCCAAAGGAAAACTAAACTGAAAGGGTACTGCATCACCTTGGCCAGACAACTGCATCCATTTCCACTCAACTCTTTTAAAGCACCCCAGGAAGAAGTTCATAGGCTGTGCTGTGATGAGACTTCTCTGGCCATTGTATAATAATAATAATAATAATAACAACAACAACAACAATAGTAATAAAATAGCCAGGTGTGATGGCACATGCCTGTAAGCTCAGCAGCTCAGGAGGCTGAGGCAGGAGGATCGAAAATTCAAGGCTAGCCTCAGCAATTTAGTGAGGCCCTAAACAGCTTAATGAGACCCTGCCTCAAAATAAAAAGGTCTGGAAATGTGACTCAGTGGTTGATCACCCCTGGGTTTAATTCCTGATACAAAAAAATAAATTAATAATAATATCCCTAAGTCATGGTGATTTTTCACCTAAAGATAAAAAAAAAACAAAAAACATAAATACTAATTGTACATGATGCCAGTCCGGGACTATAATTTTTTTTTTTTTTTTTAGTTCAGAGTGAAGAATTACCCATGAAATTACCTAACTTGAGATAACCATTTTGGTAAGATCAATGTCAGGGCAAGATAAGAAGACTGAAAAAGAGATTATCTCCACATAGTACCTACATTCTAAGGCCAGATCTATGAGGAATTTTCACTCTGTAGCTGTTACCAGATGTCTACCTGACCACCAAATAAGGATGACTGGAATTGTGATAGTTCTGTATCTCGCAAATCTGCAGAGGTAGAGCTTGGTTTAGAACATCTTCTACCACGAAATGAACACACATAATTACAAAATCTGTGCTGAGATGCTGCTGTTTGATACAGGCTATGTGAATTCAAAACTCACTTTGAACACCTGCCATCTCTACTCTGGACACATTATGAACTCCTCCTTAGGCATTCCAGGCTTTTGAAGTATAGAAATGCCATGACATCAGCTGATTCCCTGTATTTATCTAATAATTTTGAGGTGAGCTCCTTGTTTTCTAAATACAGGACATGTTCTATTCCAAATCTAACGAATTTTAAAAGACAAATCTAGACATTGGGGCCCATAAAGAATTATCCAGTGTGTATATTCAAACAAATAAATAAGAGAGGAATGCCTAATGAAAAGGTCACTGCCAATTATGTGTAAATAAAGAGCTGCTGCTCATTAATGATCACTAAACATTACAAGTAATTTGGAATAATTTGTACATAAAGTTCTCTATAACACATTTTTCTTTTCTGAGTAATATTTCACATCTTCTGAGTTTTTTCATGGACATCATCGTACTGGGTGTTCTGCACCATTATATATACACAAAGGAGGGAAAAGAGATTGAAATGCAATGAACTAAAATATGAACAGCGTAATTAACTCTGAGTGACAAATGTACTGAGACATTTATTTCCCTCTTTATTTTTTGGGTTTTGCAAATTAAAATGTACTATTTATCATTTTGAATGACTACACTATACTATTTTTATATTTGGAAAAAGAAAATAATTTGAAAAATACGCTGTCTCATGCTGAGCTCCTCATAGGAACACTGTCCTACCAGGGATCCTTTCAACATTATTTAGAATTTGAAAAAATTCTATTACTCTTTGTGGTGAGAATAAGGAGGAAGATGAAATTCTGGTTACTTCACTAAAAGTAACAGAGCACTTAGTGCTTTAACAGCACACATAGGAGCATACACACATGCACACACGCATACACACTCCCATATACACATACTCAATAGCTCCTTTAAATCCAAAGTTAGAGTTTGGGTATAATTATAAATCAAGTATTTTTTCTAAATCTTTTTGAAACAAGTAATATAGGTTAACTTTCTTCATTTTATGATTACCACTTTTCTTTCATTTTACAAATTTCTCATCATTTTTTTTCTGCTTACTCTTTGATGACAGAGAAAAGGTATCTATTTTAGGTTTACTTGGCTAAAATATGGCATTACAATACATTTATAAATCTCAGAAACTTAACAAAAGCAGACTTTCTTTCCAATCTTTTAGTAACATCATTCAGAACTTGGGAAGAGAGAAAAACAAACAGGCCAGGAAATGGGTACCCTCCCCCCATCAGTTTGTGAGTCTTATTTTTTAATGAATCTAAAGAAAATGAAATTAATTTTACCTTGGAAACATAAAAGGAAAAATCATAAAGCTTATACTTGTTTATAAAGCTCAGAAATGATTATTCAAATATTAGCGTGCAAATTCTAGTTCTAAAACTCTTTTTGAATTTTTAACTAATTCTCATAATTTAGGTCATTCGTGTTAATTTTACTAATATAGAAGTTTTAACAAATGATCATCTTGCTTTCGAATACTAATAAGAAGTAAAAAAAGCTAATTTTTATTTCACCACCTTGACTCTACCCCTTTTATGTTTTATTATGACACAAAATATATGTAAGTCCAAGTCCCATAAGAACTAAGGCTATGGAAAAGGACATTGATCTTATTTGTCCCAAGAACACCTTCCAGTTCTGTCTTTCTCTGGTTGCCTGTTCCACCAATGAATATATAATTTAGTTTAGAATTTCTCTGTTAACAGCAGAACTTGCAGCTTTTTGAATGATCAGAGTAATCCCCTAGAGCCATTGTTTACAGTGATTTTTTTTTTAATTCAATGCTGTCACTGCAGGGAGTTTTCTTCTCCAGTACACCAAACTTTTGACAGTCCATATGGTCTTAACGAATTTCCCAGGTGTTAAACACCATCCAACCTGTATTTCTGGCAGCTTACAGAGGGATTTAAGTCTGTCTTTGTCATTTTTCCTAATGCCGCCTAAGATTTTTTTTAGAGAGATGAAAGTTTAAAGTGGTTGGTGGAAATAATAGTTTTGAAGGCTTGTATATTCAGGGGAAATGTACTGACAGAGAATTCAAGTCAGAGAGGGAAACAAAAGCTATTCAGTTAATAAAATCTTTGGAAGACTATTATAGGACTGTGTTTGAGCTTTTAGTCCTTGTACTTATAGATTGCAGGGACAAAATTCTGTCTGAAGAATTCATAGTAAAAAAATGGTACACAGTCTTTACACCCAGTTGATACAGGGTGAGCAACGAATTTGTCCCATTGTCAATCTTGCATATTACAAGATTACAAATTAATTATAGAATGTCAACATGCATTGATTGACCACCTAAATTAAAATAATGACTAACAGTCTAATTATATGGATGGATAGACAATATTAAGGCTGACTAGATAGGAAGAAAGTATATTAAATTCTTAAGCTATACTTAAAAGTTATAGCATATATCTTTCCCTTTACCTCAATTTATTAAGCACCAATTTTATATGTATTGACCACAAAACCCTGAGAAGTAAACATTATTGACATCCCCCATTTTATAAAGCAATAGTTAGAACCCAAGATTTTCTAAGTCCAAAATCACACATTTAAGGACCCAGGCTATTTTTTTCCAACTTAAAAAGTACACTGATCATTATAATGCACAATCTGGCATTTTTTTAAGTAGCTGCTCAGAAAATGATCCTGTCCCCATGTTTTTGGTCCACCATTGTGTAAGTCAGACTTTGGGAGACAAAGTACCACCTCCCCTTGCCAAAGCCTTAATATATTGTGCTCCCAGCCTCCAATCCCCACCTCACAACTCAATAACTATGGTGTACCTACATAGAATTTTGAGTCTACCATGAGAATTCAAGGAAGTAGAGACAGTTTATAATTTCTCCCCAGTTTTGGCAGTATCCAGAACCTAGTATTCCGTGATAATGTTGGCAATTGAATCAAGAATCTGAGAGCCTAGTGCTGGTATTGCCAGTGGCATTATTATAAACAAACCATTCCTCAGTGTGATTTTGATATGTACCTGCCTCTCCTCTCTTTTCATTAATTCCATAGTCTACCTGATGTCCAGCTAACAAATATTTCTCCAACTTTAGCTAATCATAGTTGGTCTCGTATCTTATATAGTTACAGGTTGCTAGGGATAAAGGGTAATCATCTACTTATCTCTGTCACCTTATTTCTCTATTTCCTCAATTTTTACCAGCAGTGATGATAGCATTATCAGTTGTCTCCAAAAATCCATACTTTCATTTTTTTTCCTTCAATTGCAAAATCCCTGATTCTAGTAAGGCACATGGCCAATGAACCAAATACTACTATATCCCCAAATTTCCTTGCCATTAGATTTGTTTATATAACCAAGTTCTGGTCTGTGGAATATGAGTGAAAATGGCAGGTAGAACATCCCTGTCATGAAAGAATGGAAAGAAACATTCTTCCCAGTTGACCTGCTCTCCTTCCTGCTAGCTAGAAGGCAGACATGTCCATGGGAGTAGCAGCCACTGTTTTAGAGATGGAAGCTACAAGTTGGGAATGGCAGAGCAACAATGTGGAAGGAGTGTGGGTCCTGGAGGAAGTGCAACCTATCACCCTGGTCTGCTTACCTTGGAACTATCTTTTATAAAATAAACACACTTCTGACTTTTAAAAAGCCATTGTAATTTGGGGATTTGTTGCAGAGCCAAACTCTCATTCTAACTGATGTGGCCATAGGCATTTTCAACTACATTATACAGTTACTCATCAGTCATCCTCTATTTGAGGTTCTGTTAGAGCCTCCTCCTGAGAAAAGGAGTACTGCTTCATGTGCCTGCCACTTGGAGATTTTTGAAATTTGGTCACTTTGTTCACCAAATATAACAGCATAGCAGTAACAGAAGTGAGAAGAAACTACAGGGGGATTGCTTGGCCATTTGGCCCACAATGGCAGAAATAGAAGTCCCAGCATTGCATAAAGAGATATAGCAAATTCTAATAAGTATGGAAAGGTCAGGCCTTAGTTTTACATGCTGCTTGAAAAGTGGCATGAGGTCTTTCAATAGTACTTAAATAATATTGTCACGCTGGTTTCTTTCTGAGGTTCATGCCACACTGCCTAAATAGAGGAATAAATCAAGGAAAACAACTGTGTTGCAGTTTTTGATACTCACTTTTGTTACTGACAAAACTGCATGGAGTCAACTTTTTATTTATTGCACTGAACTACTATTCCAAAAGTAAGTCTCTCTCTTTTTCCAATTAAACATAATCTCTTTTTCATAAATTAAAGTTAACAAAATCGAATGCAGTTTTAAAAAAATCTTCTTTCTTTTCTCAGCTCACAGTTGACCACTCCTACCTGCATAAGATAAAAGGGTGGGGAAGCAAGTGGCTTTGCTGAACATACTGGTATGTGGACAAACCATTACTGATGTCATGGGACTGCAAGCACATTGGCATCAGAATGAAACTCTCTAACTACTGTAAATTACTGTGCATGTTACAGCCTTGACTTGACCCAAAGTACATCACAATGGGTGTTTTCTGCACCTAAATCTTTTTTCCCCCTCTGGGGTAAAAAGAAAACTCTGGAATCTCTTCCCATCTGTGGCTCTTGTTCTATCACTGGGGGGATGGTGGGAGGGAAGTCTATTTCTGCATTGCTGCAAGTATGTAAAAGTTTATAATTTCCAGGAAGTAATATTAAATCATTAATCATTACAAGCATGCTGGGGCTGGGGCTCAGTAACAGAGTACTTGCTAGCATGTGTGAGGCACTGGGTTTGATCCTTAGAACCACATAAAAATAAACAAATAAAATAAAGGCATACTGTCTGTCTACAACTAAAGAAGAAGGAGGAAGAGGAGGAGGAGGAGGAGGAAAAAAATAATTACAAGCATTAAAACTCCTATCACTATTAATTTTCTCAATCTATCTGGAAGACTAGAAAATTTTACGTACAGCTGAAATTCTAATAACAAACAAAAAAATGTATGACATAGAATGATCTTTTTGAAACATCAATTTCCTTTCATATATATTAGAAAGCAAAGAAATGTGATAACTTCTTCCCTCTGTTCTGAGATTTATCATGACAGGTATCTCTTATAGTAGGAAGATGACCAGCTAAGAACTCCTCTGCCAAAGATGATTGTTTTAAAGTCCTTGTAACATTAGCTTAAGGCCGCCTGAGAGATGAGCAAAGAGATTAATCACAGACCTCTGAACACAATCAAGCAAACAAAGCCAAATGGATAATGTTTCACATGGAACTGTAATCTTTGGATGCTGGGGTTTCTTCTATCACATATATTCCATAATAACTATAAATTCCATTAGCACTAAATACCCACTGAACTCTAAGCCTAAAAGAGAAATGGGATCCTGTCTCTACAATATCAAGATGGCCAAATCAGTTTGTTTCAACAACTATTTACAGAGTGCTTCTACTTGCCAGGTATTATGGTAGATGATAAGAATACAGTAGTAAATAACACACAGTTCCTACATGTTTCTGCATGTATCCAGTCTAATGGTGATTACAGACCCTGCAATGTATCATGTCAGAGCATAGTAGTTAGCACACACACAAGTAGTAAAAGAATCTATGTTCAAATTCTAACTCCACCATGTACTTACATGTTACTTAAATTCCTGATGCCCTGATTTCCTCATAAGGAATAATAACTGTACCTGATTTATAGAGCTGTTGTGAGGATTAAGTACTTAATCAGTTAGAATGAACCTCAATATAAAGTATCCAATAAATGTAAGAGATGTTGATTTAAAAAAAATTGCAGAGTTATTTGAAAGCAAACTGTCAGAAACTTTGCCACATGTTATAGAACACTTCCTGGGGGAAAGATGCCAAGCAAAGAAGAGGGAGGATCTGGCAGAAGAAATAATAATGAAAGGCATGAGACCACATGGCAAAGACTCATTGGCATTGCCAAAATGAGATTTCAAAGAAAGTTCCTCCAAAGTTCAATCTAACCATTTGCTGGTTTTGTGTATTAAAAACTTGATAAGAAGATTTAGCTTTTACCTGGATATTTTGGCACCAAAGAAAGATCAAGACTAGGAGCACACCCAGACAGTGTAAGCAACAGGAGTGCAATGAAGCACTTCCTCTGTGAGGACAATGGATTTCACTGGGGCAAGAGTAGGTGGAGTCACAACTCAGCAGACTATTGTGGAAGTTCAGCAGAAAAACAAACTAAAGGTAGAGTCTACAGAAGTAGGAAGTAGAGGGTAGGTTCAAAATATATTTGAGACCCAAAATCCTTAAGACTTGATATTTGATTTTTATGGAATAAGGAAGAAGGAAATATTGAGAGTGAATCCCAGAATTTACATTTGAGAAAATGAAAGTATGGCACATTTATTTAATCAAAAATCCTGTAGAAAGAAAAGATTTCAAGAAGGAGCACATGAATTCAGTTTTAAATAGTTTGAGGTTCTTATAGGACATTCAAATGGGACATCAAATGAGTACTTGGACTCATTTGTGACCCTTATGTGAGGGCCTAGGGAGAGAAGTCTGGGATATAGTCTTAAACATACACATGATATGACAGGGTAGAATGAAATTGCCCATGAAGATGAAAAAAGAGGGTCCCCATGTGTAGTCAAAGGAGTTTCAGCATTTAAAGATGAGAGATAAAGAGAAAACTCTGAAGGAAAATTAGAAATAACAAAAGATGATAGGAAAACCAGGAAATTTTAGTTTTATAGAGGACAAGGCAGAAAGCACATTAACCAAGAAGGAAGAGGTGATAAAACATACCAAAAACTAAAGAAAGTTAGAGTGGCTAGGAACTGAATATTGTCCTTTGAAGACTCTTGGTCCTTGATGGTCTTACCAACAACCAATCAGAGAAGTGCGGTAGATGCAAGCAGATTGTGCGAAATGAAAAGTCAATGGGAGATGAGGGAGTCTGGCTTTGAAGTGGAGGAGCCTGCTGGGGCAACAGCTGCCAGGTCTTGAAGAGGCCTGCAGGACTTGGGTGATTGCTCCTAAGACAGGAAACACCAGAGGATGTTCACTGCCTGCGGCATAAAAGTGAGTGGCAACTGTGGGAATCTTCAGCAAGCTTTCCTGACTTTGAGTATATAGCTCAACTATTCCTACATCTGAGAAACCTTCCCAAATAATCTAAACTAAGCCAAGTGACCTGCCCATAGAGAAATATTTGTAGACCTGTACTAAACTAATTATCATACTACAATTATGGATTTACTTGTTGTTTTCACTCACTGAAATAGAATCTACTTCAGAATTGGAATTATTTATCTAGTACCATCATCAATTCACTACTGAAATAATAAGGTCTAGGTCATAAGTAAAATCAGTTGTATTTATTTGTTAAACTCAAATGTCCAATTCTTTCTATTTTTTTTTAAGTCTATCCAGACACAAAGGCTAGAGACTTTTTAAAAGGCCTAGATAATGAGAATTCCAACATAGCTGAATTTAATGTATTAAAATGTGTTGAAACAAATAAAATTACTCAGACTAAATTATTTCTTCTCTAACTTTCCTGTAAATACCATATTTTATTAATTTCTGTATCATCTGGAGTCCAGCAAGGCACTGAACATAAATCAGGGGTTCAACAAATATTTATTAATTGGTCTTTGTTTTACTGCATGAAATTTTGTATATATAAAGCACAAAGGTTGCCACTAAATATTGTGATACAACAACCATAAATCTTCAGTGTCAGTGGAACAGCTTGTGTCACCCATCAATTTGACAAAGATCGTTCATACAAAACAGCAGGTAAGTGAATCATTGTGAATAAGACCACCGTTTGCCACATAAAATAGATATATTGGTCTCCCTGCAATATGCAATCTTCTTTAGCTGTCAAGTGATTAAATTGCCAAGCTTAAATTCTAATTATTTAAATGTGTTGGTGTTGGAACCTGATAATAAAATTAACCTGCTTTCAGGAAACCCTCTGATGGGCAAAGCAATTGTCTACATCATAAAAAACAAAACCTTTTCTAAGTAGAAAAAAAATTATAAGTTGACCAATCCATTGTTCTCTATGATGAAGTCACATAGAACATTTTCCCTCTATGCAAAACACAGTCATTTTGTTTGCTGCTACTCCTCCTACTGCCTCAGGCACAGATGCACTGGGACCAAAAAGTCAGAAAAACAGCTAGAACTCCAACTTGCTGACATTCAATATTTCTTGACTAAAGGAACCTTGCAAAGGATGGGATTTCCTCTCCCAACAGGTCACACAAGTGTCACTAAGTTTACATCTCTGTGGCAGAGGTCATTGATTCACCCACATCTGTGTTTTCAGAAATAAAATAATAGTTTGTAAAAAAAAAAAAAAAACTGTTGGTAGGAGACATTTCAAGGTATGAAGCCAGGATAATACTCGGTTAAAAACATGGAACCAACCATTAGGGAAATGGTACTTTTTAGATCTGGAGCAAAGGTAAACTCTTCTCTCAGTCATTCTGGAATAACAGGAGGCCCAAAGGAAGCTGAAAATTGAGGCATCATTTCAAGGTATTAAATGATAATTATGCTGGACTAGGTAATTTAGAACCTAGGTTACTTTGGGCAGAAATGGTTACCATGAGCACATTAGTCTAGCTTTCCTTCCAAATTCCCACTGAAGTCACGAATGGAATATCCAAATGAGAAATGCTGCCCCAGCACCCCTGAACAGAGGAAAAGAGTTCCATCTCTCTATACAAGAAATGTAAAAAAGAGAGAGAGAGAGAGAGAGAGAGAGAGAGAGAGAGAGAGAGAAAATGGAAAGGTTCAGTGGGAATCAAAGTCCTAGGCAATACGTAAGAGGATACTCCAACCAACACTTATTAACCAGAGAAAACAATCAGAGGCAAGGGCAGGAAACATGGCCATGGGTAAGGACTTCCTCTTTCCTGCTGTTCCAGACTGAGTGCAGGACCACATGGTTTCCTTCTAGCACAAGCAGAATCAAAGCAGGCAAGAACTGGGCTCTTATAATTCGGGAACAATTAATCCATAACATAGTGCAAAGACATGTCTCCCTGCCATGGTGACATACAGCACCAGCTTCCTTCCAAATCCAGTCACAATGGTGGTTTACTGTGAGATTTTTGTTGATTTGGAGTTTGGTTCTCTCCTACTTCCTTCTGTCTCAACTTAAAGGACCTTTGCAAAACATTTGGGGAGAACAGAACGTATATCGATTTCTAACAGAACCCACTCAACTCCTACAAATGTTGGCAAGCACAGGCAACCTTCTGGAAGCAAAAGAAGATGGAAAACCACGAGACCTTAAAATATGAGGAGTATAAATGAAGTCAAGTACTTAGAAAATTCACACTTAACCATCAACTCAACAGGTATTTCTTGAGCACTTACCATGTGCTGTGTACTGTGCCCGGTTTAAAAGACAAATCAAGAGAGCTCTAACACCTTCTTTGTTTTCCAGGAGAACTTGGATGCCTCAAATGAATATTGATTTGTCACTAGAATCAAATCAACCTTAAGAAAATATCTAATCCATGCATCCACAAGATTTAAGGGAACATTGAGTTGATACTACAGTAAAAGGGACACATCTACATATTAAAAATTAGTTGGAAATGAAAACATAATCATCAAATTTAAAGCTACAACAAAGTCAGTTAAAAACATAGAAAATCAGTAAACTACAAGATAAATTTGAGAAATTCACCTATAACTCTTATGAAATCCCTAAAAACTCAAACTATGAGAGAAGACAGGAAGAGGAGGAGGGTGGGACAGAAGAGGGGAGAAAGGGGAGGGGAGGGTG